>NC_069504.1:58944702-58977202 GCF_027579735.1 Bombina bombina | reverse complement strand
TAAACTAAAATTAAACTAACTACAAGTTAAATAAAAAACTAAATTACACATTAAAAAAATCCTAACACTACTCTAAAAATTACAAACTATCTAATTACAAAAATTAAAAAAGACTAAATTAAAAAAATAACAAACACTAAATTACGAAAAATAACAAACGAAATGATAAAAAATAAAAAAGAATTACACCTAATAGCCCTATCAAAATAAAAAAGCCCACCCAAAATAAACAAAAAACCTAGCCCACAATAAACTGCATTGCCCCAAAGATATCAGCAATTTTCCCTGAAAAAAAAGACTCCCCCAACAGTAAAACCCACCACCCAACCAACCCCCCAAAATAATATTAAAAAAAACACCCAAAAAACCCTTAAAAAAACCTAACACTAACCCCCGATGATCCATACAAATGCCCTTTTCAGGGCAATTGGTAGATTAGGTTTTTTAGATAGTTTTTTTTTATTTTGTGAGTTTGGTGGGGGTGGGGGTTTGTAATGTTAGTGTGTCTTTGTAAAAAAAAATTCAGGTAAAAGAGCCGTTTAACTTAGGGCAATGCCCTACAAAAGGCCCTTTTAAGGGTTATTGGTAGTTTATTCTAGATTAGTTTTTTTTTGTTTTGGGGTGTTATTTTTTTTTTTTTAAATGGGTATTAAAATCGGAATCATTTTGGGGGGCGGAGCCAACTGCCTAAGATGGAGGACGCATGTTACAAGAGCTCTGGCTCTTAAGTCCAATATTTGTGGTAAAAACTCAGTTTACCATGAGATATTGCCACTCTGCTGAGAATTGCTATAAGATGTCTACATAATATATCTTGCTAACTAGGACTGGGCACCTATACTCTGCATTAACTCTTTATATCAACATGCGAGAGGAACATGGTCATACAGCCTATAGGAGCAGCTGAAGAAGGACAGAAAACAGCCACTATAAAACTTCCAGTTCATACGGACCACAGGGTGAACCGGTATTAATCCCCAGAACACTACAACAAGCTACCGTAGTAGCCCTAGAAGTTATCTCAACTGCGATATTGCTGTGTCCGAGTTAGAAAATGGCAGCCATAGAAGATTGGGAGTCAATTGCTCTGGGCTGTATCGAGGCCTCCTTCCAGCTGATAAAAGCATACCTGAGTCAGAATTCAATCGAACACCCTCATACCCACATATCTGCCTCCCAGGTTTTCCAGAGCAATGGCTTGCGGCAACCGGGTGGAAATAGACAGTACGCTGCTCTTTTGTGCACGGCTGAGAAAGGGGTAATACCTTATGCCGCACTGTCGACTTGGCAAAAACAGGCTCAGCAAGGGGAGTTACTGGTCAGTCGAAGTTCCTGCTTCCCTAGCGTTATTAGGAAACCTGGCTTCCCTGGCGCTGGTTGTGACCCTAGAGCGGCACTTGTAGTCAGTCTGAGGAGCGGCGCAAGATTCTTTTACTTACATACCCTGGAGGGGGTCCTTGAGAAACCCAAGAGCTCTGGACATAATGAAGTGTTCCGCTACCTGACCGTACATCTAGCTCTAACTAGTGAGCTTTATGCCTTGACCAAAATAGAATGGAATAGGTTGCCACAGCAAGCCCTTGAAGTGTCTTCAACCATCCGGTCTGGTGTGGGGTAGAGAATACCTTTTACTAGGTCTGCCAGTAAGAGTGTATAGGAAAACTGACATTCCTTATAGTTATCTAAAATGGACTTATTAGATTTAAAAGACTACCAGCATCGGACTTGATGCCCTGATATATTACTGATTAGCTATTTTAAATGCCTTTTGTTTTGTACTACCTAGACAGCTCAGTCTGTATTGCATCCTGTATTATGTATCATGCAATGTATTGCTTTATTGATATAAAGGGCCCTACCCTATAGTATATTAACCAGTGCACTTGTAAGAGACATGAAGAGATTTCAGCCCACGATAACTTGTTAAATTTGTAAAGGCTGTTCCCCTCAGTACAAAGAATTATTTGTTAGGATTAGCCAGGTCTTACTATTCACACACTATATGGCATGCTGCCAACCTTTCCTAATCTACGATGTAGCAAGCATATCCTTACACTGCTAAGAGACTAACATTAATATACCTGAAGAGTGAATACCTAGTACTCTACTGTCACATCATGCCTGGGCCCCTGCTGGGTATAGGGCCCGTACCCAGGAGTTGGGACCCCAGGCAATTGCATTGTAGAAATGCAGAATTGATATGCTCACATTTAGACCTCTGGCTTAATCAGTCTTAAAAATAATAACAGATATGTCATTCTTCAGCCCCTAACAACTGTTACACCACCTATTTATAATTTTACCACTCTCTAAAGTTAATGCAGACCTGTGTACGCAGCTATACATTTATAAGGGAGCAAGGCACATATAAGACTATTCTATCTCTTGTTTTCTTGCACGGCACCACCACATCAACCTCCATAGACCTGGAACCTTTGCCCTATTGATCCTGTTAAGAGCTTTGAGAAGGCTTACTTTACACGTAAAATTTTCACAGCTAGGTATTATTTCCATGGTCACCATCGAACCTTTAGATGTTTAAGTCATAACTGATACGGCTACGTATAATGTTCAGGCTCTATCTAGCTGGCGATAACACTTTTGCTGCTCTCACAATGCCAATAACCATTTCTATACTCTTATTTGGCGCCCCCCTCTCATATATACACTTTGACATTCGCATCTCACTATTAGTTTAAACAGCGTAACATTTCTTTTTATATCTTATTTACATAGCCTGTTCCTTCATGTTTAAATTCCTCATGTTAATAACTTGTGTGACAAGTGCAATTTCACGTGCAATTTATCATGTTTTCCTACTCTTTGATTAATAGGTGGTGTGGAAAATGGGTGGTTTATAACTAATACAGTTACTAGTTTGCTCATCTCACTCATGTTACTACCCTCCTCTCTCCTTAATGGTTCTCATAGTGTTATTGGTGCAGGCTAGTCCTGCACTGCTACAACTAGTTGTATCCCCCCTTCCCACACTATGCACCAAGGTTAATAGCCAGCTAGGCCCTATTATACCAGATTAAGAGAACTCGACAAGAACCAGCCCTTTTCTCTCCTTTTTTGTGCACCCTCTAGTACTAAAGGAGCTCACAAAATTTTTACTTCAGCTATGCCGTCTTGTCTCATTATAGCTTGTTTGTTTTATGTATCCATGGCTCAACTGACCACCTCCCCCCCCCCCCCCATATCCTAATATACCTCCTAGGCTAGGAGAGTTATCTATGTGGCTTCTCTTGTCCATGCAGCACCTTACATATTGTATATCTACCACAAATATCAACTCCTGCCCCTATAATGTTTCTCTACACCAGGCCCAAGAGGGTCTTACCATGTTTTAGTAGGGGTAGGAAAATCTAGTACACTGTGACTATATCATAGTTTCATTACACACCTTACTAACTACAGTTCTTAATAGGAATAAGCTTCACTTACAAATTGAGTTACAAGTTTTAAGTTTAGTATTTTTAATCTCATCACACTACTTATATATTACAAAAACTTGTTTTGCTGTGTTATAAAAAAAAAATAAGGAAGACACATGAAGACCATTCGCTATTTACACATTGTGAAATATGTGCCATAACTATTGTTTATATTTGACTTACTTTGAGAATTTTGAATACATTTCATTGGCAAGTTTGTGTATTATAAACATTCCTACAGATCTAGCTTATGTATAATTTTACATTCCTGTATATTCTCATGTTTATATGGCTTTGTGATAACATGCATGTAACCTTATTGCTTTTTCTTTGTCTTCAATAAAAAGAATATTAAAAAAAAAAAAAAAAAAATAGGAATCATTTTTATTATTTTTGATAATTTGTTATTTTGTGTAATGTATTATTCTTTTTTTCGTTTTTATTTTTAGATTAAGGCTTGGGCAGCAAAAGAGCTAAATGCCCTTTTAAGACAATGCCCATACAAATGCCCTTTTCAGGGCAATGGGTAGATTAGGTTTTACTTTATTTTTATTTTGTGGGTTTGGGGGGGTGGGGGTTTGGATACTGTTAGGGGGTGTTTGTTTTATTTTGTAGCAAAAGAGCTGATAACTTTAGGACAATGCCCTAAGGTTGAAGATGTGTGTGAGTGTAGGGGTAAGGGTAGAAGAGAGGGAGGGGAGTAGTTGTGAGGGGATGGGGTCGAGGGGATAGGTAGTGAGATAATAGGATAGTATAAGGGCAGAAACTTCTTCCTCTGTAACAGGGGCAAAAGAGCAAAATTTATGGCTATATGGGATTTGGATAATTGTGAGCTTTTGAGGGGGTGGGAGACCGGTAGTATGTTGAGAGCTGATTTAATTTCTGATGGAGTCAATTTTGTTGTTGAAGTAGCTGTCAAAATCTTGAGCTGAGAGAAAAGTTGTGGTGGGAGGTGGGGGTGGGCAGAGAAGAGTATTGAATGTGGAGAACAGACGTTTTGGGTTTGAAGAAAGAGTAGAGATAAGAGTAGAGAAGTAATGTTGCTTATATAGATTAAGGGCAGAATAGTAAGAGTTCAAGATGAACTTATAGTGAAGAAAGTCAGCAGAACTCCGAGATTTACTTCAGTGTCGCTCAGCAGTACGGGAACATGTGCGTAGGTACTATGTCAGAGGAGTATGCCAGGGCTGAGGATGAGTGTATGTTTTCCGAGCTATGGTAGGTGGGGCCAGATTATCAAGGACCGATGTAAGGGTGGAGTTATAGTGGCAGATAGATTCATCAGGACAGGAAAAGGAGGGGATGGAAAAGAGAAGAGGTTTGAGAGAGCTAGCGAGCTGTTGCTGATCTAATGACTTGATACTTCTGTGAAGTTTAGTGTGAGGGGTAGAAGGAGGTAGAGTTGTAGGGAGGGAGGTGATGTTACAAGTGAGGAGGTGTTGGTCAGAAAGAGGAAAAGGTGAGTTTGTGAAGTTTGAGATATTGCATCGATAGCTGAAAATCAGATCAAGGGAGTGACCATCTTTGTGAATGGGAGAGTCAGTCCATTGTGAAAGGCAGAGAGAGGAAGTGAGTTGCAGAAGTTGTTTTGCAGAGGAGGCAGTGGGATTATCAACAGGGAGGTTGAAGTCACCGAGAATGAGGGCAGGGGTATCTGAGGAAAGGAAGTAAGGTAGCTAGGCGGCAAAGTGATCTAGAAATAGAGTTGCAGAGCAAGGGGGCGGTATATGACTGTAATGCGTAAAGAGAGGGGAGAGAATAAGCGAATCATGTGTATTTCGAAAGAAGAAAATGTGAGGGAAGAGAAGGGCTGTATTTGTTGAAAGGTGCAACGAGAGGAAAGTAAAATACCAACACCACCTCCTTGTTTATTGTAAGACCTAGGAGTGTGGCTGAAGTGGAGACCCCCATGTGACAGTGCAGCAGAGGAAGCAGTATCTGGAGAGAGTCAGGTTTCTGTGAGAGCCAGAAGATTGAGAGAGTCGGAGATAAAGAGGTCATGGATAGAAGTGAGCTTGTTGCAAACAGAGCGAGAGTTCCAAAGTGTGCAAGTGAAGGGGGTGGTGGCTTTAGATGCAAGAGGAATGAGATTAAGGTTACCAGAGTTTTGTTTTTGAAGTCTATTGAAGGGCACACATGGGTGTGCAGGGCAAGGAAGTTGTGGGGGACCAGGATTAGGGGAGATGTCGCCAGCAGCTAGTATGAGCAAGAGGGAGAGTGACATGAGATGAGATGCGGATTTGCAGTAATGAGACTGTTTTTGTGAGTGGGAAGGGGAGAGAGAGTCTTTAGGAATGTGTGAAGTTCATGAATACAAAAGTAAGGTGAGAGGTTAATACCTTTATTTAGTGGCGGCGATGTCGGGGAGCGGCGGAATAGGAGTTAATAACTTCAATATAGTGTGGGCGATGTTGGGTGCGGGGGAATAGGGGTTAATAACTTTAGTATAGTGGCAGCGATATCGGGAGCGGCAGATTAGGGGTTAATAGTTTTATTTAGGTGGCGGTGATATCAGGGGCAGCAGATTAGGGGTTAATAACATTATGTAGGTGCCGGCGATGTTGGGGTGGCAGATTAGTGGTTAATAACATTATGTAGGTGTCTGCGATGTCGGGGGGCAGCAGATTAGGGGTGTTTAGACTCAGGGTTTATGTTAGGGTGTTAGGTTTAAACGTTAGTTTTTTTCCCCATAGACATCAATGGGGCTGCGTTATGGAACTTTTCATTCCACGATCGCAGGTTTTAGACTTTTTTTTGCCCGCTTTCCCCATTGATGTCTATGGGGGATGTGTGCACGAGCACGTCAAAACAGTGCTTGTATTGTGTTTGGTATGGAGCTCAACGCAGCCATATCGCACGCACAAGCCGGCTGTTTGAAAACTTGTAATGGCTGCGCTATAGGGAGTTAAATAACGCAACTTTTTTGCGTTCGTTAATTTACCTATAGTGCGCATAACTCGTAATCTAGCTGAAAGTTAGGTAGAGTTCCGGTGTAGGTTATGCTGGATGGAAGAATGGCGGTGTTACATACGGCAGCGTGGAAGGTAAGGTCAGAAACTTGCAATCCTTAGATATGGAAGTAACTGTGTTATTGAGGTGTATATTGTTAGCGATTTTTTTCTACTTTGGGGACATGAGGATTCTGTGATATTGATATTTGAAGATCATTTGACAAAGGTGTCATAATAACACCGAAACGTTATGGATGAACTTGCTTTTGATATTTATTGGATGAATTAAAAAATTGTTTTGTTAAAGACCAGTGAGTGCCTTCTTTCAAACGAGAAACATATATGCTTTATTTGGAGTGCACCCTGGCTGATGTAGTATTGTAAGACTGTGCTTATCTCTTTTCGGAGGATTTTTATATATATATAAAGTATATATATATATATATATATATATATATATATATATATATATATATATATATATATATATATATATATATATATATATATATATATATACAGTACTGTGCAAAAGTCTTAGGCCACCATTAGATTTGTTGTTTTAGCAAAGTTATAATGACCATTCATATTTATTTTTCGATCTCTTTATTAAGATACAAACAGAAAATACAGGAAATATGTACACAAAATATATAAAAAAACGCAATTTTAAGAACTCATTGGCTTCTTCAGGAAAAAGTCAGTATTTAGTGTGACATCCCTTGGCACTAAGCACATCTTGAATTCTTTTGGGGAGACGGTTTTATACCAGAAGTAATCTTCTGGTATATTATACCAGGCTTCTTTCAGCACTTCCCAGAGTCCTTCTTTAGTAGATTTAGATTGTCTTTTATTTCTTACTCTGTCCAGGTGATCCCATACTGCCTCTATAATATTCAGGTCTGGACTCTGTGGAGGTCAGTCCATGACTGTCAGTGTTTTATCAGCTGTTTTTTTCTCCAAATATGATTTCACTGCATTAGCAGTGTGCTTGGTATCTTTATAATGCAGAAAAATAAAACCATTCCCAATCAGGCACTTTTACAGAATGAATGACATAATGTATTAAAACCGGTCTGTACTTTTCAGCATTCATGATCTCATCAATTCGGAAAATATCACCAACACCACTGGCAGAAATACAGCCCCAAACCAGGACAGACCCTCCGCTATGTTTCACTGAAGGCCGTAAGCACTCTCTCTTCCATCTCTCTCCAACTCTTCTTCTCACATATTGTCAACGATTGGACCCCAAATTTTAAAACTGGGATTTGTCACTCTATAATACTCTTTTCCACTGATCTTTATTCCAATCTTTGTGAGCTTTACCATATCTTAGCCTTTTCACCTTGTTCTCCTTTCAAAAAAAAGTAGTTTCTTTGATGCTACCCTTCCACAAATACCATTCTTGATCAAGATTCTTGGGACTGTAGAAGGGTCAACTTGACAACTCGACGAAGCGCCAGATGCTGAGCCAGGTCCGTGCTGAACTTCGTCCGGTCACTCAAAGAAGAAACTCTGAGAAACAGATTTTGAAAGTTTTCTTGGCCTTCAAGACCTTTTTTTGTCCTTGACCTCACCTGATTCTTCAAATTTCTTTATAACAGCTTGAATACCACATCTTGAGTATCCAGTTTGTTTGCTGATTTCCTTTGAGAGTGGCTTTGCTGATGCAAAAGTAAGATTTTATTTCTATCAAATTCTGTGATCTTTCACATTTTGAATGGAACAATGTCATTGAAAGTTGGTCTTATTAGCAAGCTTCCAATAAATTAAACCACATGCATGAACCTGGTGTAATAGACCTTTTTTTACAGCAGTCATTTTGCCATGAAATAGTAGGACAAATAGAGAGGTTAACAATGACATTAATTAGGGTTCCATTCCATTTGGGTTTATGAGAGCCAGGTTCCTGCTATTGCTCAAGTGTAAGGGGAGGTCACACTAAATACTTGCCACTTTAGATTATAGAAGCTGTTTTTTCTGATTTTTTTTTTCATTTTTTTTTTAAAACTGCATACAAATATCCTGTATTTTCTGGTTGTATTCTAATAAAGAGACTGAGAAATAATTATATATGTTTTTTATACCATTGCTAAAACAACAAATCTAATGGTGGCGAAAGACTTTTGCGTGTGAGAGAGAGAGACAGAGACAGAAAAAAGAGGGGAAAAGCACACAAAACCAAAGAAGCTCTTATTGCATGTAGGTATAAAAATATATATATATAACCAAGTTGGTGCAGTAAAAAACAAGATAAATGCCTACTCACGTTGTTACCTCAACATTATGGGGTATGTAGAAAGCAGAGGTAAAGTTGGCTCTCCCCTCATGGCCTGAAATCTTCAAGTCACCGTCAGGTGGTAGAGTCCACAAATGTGATGATAACTGGTTTAAAAAATTTTCCTTAGCCAGAAAATTTGTGTGTATTTATTTATTCCAGGGATGAACTTGCATCAAATAAATAAAAATGTTTTGGGCCTAAGATGCTAATAATAAGGTGCACCAAAAAAATCTAATGCAAAGAAAATGCAAGTCTGGGTGCAAAGGCCATAGGGAAAATGTGCACCCTTGGGAGGTTCCCAGTTTGTATATATATATATATATATATATATATATATATATATATATACACTGTGTATATAAACACAAACACACACATAAATATATATATATATATATATGTATACATACATATATTTATATGCATATATAAATACAGACATATACATATATATATATATATACATATATACATGCATATACACTCATACATAAATACATTCATATACTATACATATATACATACATACATATATACTTACATATACATAAATACATATACATACATAAATATATATATACATACATAAATATACTGTATGTGAATAAATGTATGTATACATATATAAATACACATTTTTATACATATATATATATATATATATATATATATATATATATATATATATATATATATATATATATATATATATATATATATCATAGAAAATAGAGAACCGCACTCATAGGTCTTTGTGAAAATACACCTTAGTGTTTAATACATATATGACGTTTCGGGGTTTCCCCCTTTATCAAACATAACAAATACAATACACATACCTTACTTTATACCCCAACACCCAAATTGACATTCAGCTCTGTCCGGTAGGACTTCCGGTAGCGTCTCCTCAATGCAAGCACGCATGCGCCAGGCAGCGCTATGGAAGCCCATACGGACCAACTGTTAGAAATCAAAAGAGAAAAAAAACGTTACTAGGCAACAGTGCCTAACAAAAGTTTAACAATACCGAACATCCTTGTGCAGCTATTCTCATATACGATCAGTTAAATCCTTAAATTAATAGACTATGTAATCTCAATTATGCATATTTATCTCATCTAATTTTGCTTAAATACAATATATTGTCTATAGCACATTTATATACATAAATAAGTCTATCTACTATTGCTTACGGATATGCCACTACCTACATATAGGTCTAACATAATTGTTATTGTTATTGTACTTTAGATAATTCCCTGCTCACACAGTTTATCTAAATTACAGTTCAAAACCCAAACAATGGAGCTATTTATCTTTACAACAACATTGTTGATGACATTTCTGGAGAAATTTGAAGAAATTTGAAGACACAGAGACTCTACAGAAAGCACTGTAAATCAAAGTGTGTATTCAGTCCCTTTGGCATCAGCGTGTCCAAGGTGTGAATCCACCTGGACTCCTTTTGTAACAGAAGTTTGCCTCTGTCCCCTCCTCTATTTAGAGGGGGTACATGGTCAATGATGACATATTTTAGATCTTTCACAGTGTGCTTGTGGTCAGCGAAATGTCTCGCAACAGGCTGTTCAGAATCACCTTTATCTATCGCTGCCCGAATGGCTGCCCTGTGATTCACCATTCTAGTGCGCAAATCATCAGTCGTTTTACCGACGTAAAATCTGCCGCAAATACAATGTAGCAGATAGACTACATAGGTCGTCGTGCATGTAACACGATATTTGATTTTAAATTTTTGTTAGTCCAAGAATGAGTGAACTCTGTACACTGTATTAGGGCACTACATGTTGTGCACCCCAAACATTTAAAACAACCTGTTTTTTTCTTCTGTTGTAACCAGGTGACCTTAGTATAGGCTTGCATTAAATCTGGTCTCATGAGCGTGTCCCGTAATGATTTACCCCTGCGATAACTCAATCTTGGAGCTATGGTATTCGCCAAGGGCAAACTGTTGTCACTAGCAATTATGTGCCAATGCTGGTCAAGTATGTTCCTGTATTCATTCTTATCAGGGTTATATTCAGTGACATAAGTCATCCTGTTAGTTTGATCATCCTGATGTTCCCTTTTCGTCAGTAGCTGTTGTTGCGACTTGCTGCGTGCACCTTGATATGCTTTCTCAATGACATGTTGTTCGTGTGTGTCTTTCTTGAATACACACTTTGATTTACAGTGTTTTCTGTAGAGTCTCTGTGTCTTCAAATTTCTCCAGAAATGTCATCAACAATGTTGTATATTGTTTTTAAGCAAAATTAGATGAGACAAATATGCATAATTGAGATTACATAGTCTATTAATTTAAGGATTTAACTGATCGTATATGAGAATAGCTGCACAAGGATGTTTGGTATTGTTAAACTTTTGTTAGTCACTGTTGCCTAGTAACATTTTTTTTTCTCTTTTGATTTCTAACAGTTGGTCCGTATGGGCTTCCATAGCGCTGCCTGGCGCATGCGTGGTTGCATTGAGGAGACGCTACTGGAAGTCCTACCGGACAGAGCTGAATGTCAATTTGGGTGTTGGGGTACAAAGTAAGGTATGTGTATTGTATTTGAAACATCATATATGTATTAAACACTAAGGTGTATTTTCACAAAGACCTATGAGTGCGGTTCTCTATTTTCTATGATATATGTATGTATGCACCACACCTAGGCAGAACAGTGGAACACGTGAGTGCTTTGGAACAAACTTTTTGGACTCTCTCTCTCTCTCTCTCTCTCTCTCTCTCTATATATATATATATATATATATATATATATATATATATATATATATATATATATATATATATATATATACACATTATAGCCTTTTCCAGTCAAACACCTTGTCATATACATTTTAACACTTATAAATATGTTTTATTAATATTTATATGAATAAGACTACACTAGGGGGCCGATTGATTATTGTGAAATGCTTGTGCAATACCGCCCCCTGCACATTCGCAACCAATTGGCCGCTCTGAGCGGGGGGTGTCAATAAATCCGATCAGGCTGATTACTGTCTGCCACCTCAGAGGTGACGGACAAGTCTTATGACAGCTGCTTCTTAACTCCTGATTCCGACGAGCCTGAAGGCTCGCACTGCATTAGCATCGTACGGGGCTTGATAAATCGGCCCCTAGATATTCAGTCTCGCTAATCCGACAAGCTCAAATTTTGTTTGCTCTCGAGCACACCCCCGTTTACTTTCAACTTGTAATATGCACGCAAATTAGTGCAGTCGCAGTAATGCTTATAACAAAAACTTTAGTGTGCCACTTGCAGTCTAACCCTGTATAGGGAATTTATTTTTGCGTGTAATCATGCTTTAATGAATATAGGTGTTAATCACAATCCTTTAGGAAAAACTTATCTAAAAAATGTTAACAGAGAAACACCATTAAAATCTGTAAATAAATTAGTTGATAAGTTTTTCTACAAGATTGTAATTGACTCCATAGTTACATTATAATAAAACTTGCTCAGTTAGCTAATGTCACACTATAGTTCAGCCTCTCTCCAGTAATGTGACAAGCTTGAAAGAAAAAAACAGCTGCTTCTGACAGTGTGTGGCTTTCTGAGTGCCCAGCTAAATCAGGAAAGTATATACAGGGCTAGTACTGTGACACATATTTGCCGGCACTCGACCACGACAGAGTTTCCTCCCGCAAGGAAGGAACAGCTTCTTGTTTTCTGTGTCTTATCTCACATTCTGACTGTCATAGATAAACCAACCAGGAAAAGAGTTTCCACGTATTAAGCAGCAACTGTCCTGTCTTTACTTCTTTCTTTAGGACGAGAGATGTCCCCATTCCTACGTATAAGCCTCTCCAATTTCGATGTCGGACCTTACGTTCAATCGTCTGGGGAACCGATAATGAGACCCTACTGTGCTGTTATTGTAAAAGAAGCTGTTGAAACAGGTATGTGCTTTATAAACTGATATAGTATTACTAACATGCATACAGTATGTAAATTAACATGGAAATGACAATAAATCTGAGTGACTTAAATATATATATAATTTTATTTGTTTTTTTAATTAATTTTTTTTTTATTGATTTTCTTATATTTAAACTTGTTTTTAAAGAGATATATCAGTGTCTATATTTTTGATCAGCACACCTAAAGGTAAAAAATAGAATTTAAGTGTTTACTTGAGAATGATAGTTATGTTTCCAAATACCTATACAGGACAAATGGTATAATGACTCACCCACTTTATACTTCATAATGCTGCAAAAAATTGCCTACACACATGTGTGCACACACACAGATACTGTATACCGTATAGGACTGCATATAATCTTCTATGCTGTAAAATTGAGATCTTATACAGAATTACTTTAGTGTGTGTGGGTGTGTGTGTAAGGATATTGTGTGTGTATATCTCTGCGTGTGTGTATATGGTGTGTGTATGTATGGTGTGTATATGGTGTTTGTGCTCAGGTATGCGTGAGTATGGTGTTGGTATGTGTTCATATGTGTGTGTATGGTGAGTGTGGATATGTGTGTGTGGGAGTGTATGGTATGTGTGTATAATGAGAGTGTTCATGTGTGTATGTGTGTATATGGTGTGTCTGTGTAGAGTGTGTGTAGTGTATGTGAGTGTAGGTGGTGTGTGTGTGTGGTGTTTGAATGTATGGTGTGTGGGTTTGGTGTGTGTATGGTGTTTGTGCATATGGTGTATGTGTGTGTATTATGAGTGTGTTCATGTGTGTGTGCATGGTGTGTGTGGATATGTGTGTGGGGGGGTGTATGGTATGTGTGTATAATGAGTGTGTTCATGTGTGTGTTTGTGTATAGGGTGTTGTGCACATGTGTGTATATGGTGTCTGTGTAGAGTGTGTGTAGTGTTTATGAGTGTAGGTGGTGTGTGTGGTGTTTGAATGTATGGTGTGTGGGTTTGGTGTGTGTATGGTGTTTGTGCATATGGTGTATGTGTTTGTATGTGTGTATTATGAGTGTGTTCATGTGTGTGTGTGTATATGGTGTGTTTATATCATTAGTATGTTCATGTATGTGTGCATCGGCATCCACAGAGTCATCTGCTCCCTGCTGGATTTTCCTCTCCACCTGGAGTTACAAACTGTAGATAAAAAAACAAATTTGAATGTCTGTATTTTTCTTTTAATCCTCTTAAATATCTAACTCAGTTTTAGAAGACGAAGCGCAGCATGCTGGTTGATACATATCATGCTGGAAGTTGTAGTTTACTATTTCACTCTCAGTATTATGCCATTGGAATATGTTTCTCAGCATGCAGTGTACAGTAGTGAGGCGTAAGCTTCCTGGAAAGGCAGAAAGCTTTGACATGAGGTTGCGCCCCTTCCTACATGCAGTTTGTTTATAAGCCCCTGGTACACATTGGAGAAGGCAGCTGGAAGCATGGTCTGACCCTTTGCACAGGTAGGGGAATGCACTGTGCCAGTGATCTTTAAGGTACTGTAAAATTTGTTTCCCCTTAATGTGTTCCCAATAACTTGTTTTAGTACCTAAAGATTTTAAAATGTATGGGAATTCGATCCATTGTTCTCAAGAACATTCCCAGATAGATGGGATAAGTCCACAGAAAAAACAGAACTCCTAATCTTATCTATCTCTCTATAAAATAAGGAATTTTAACTTCAGAAAAGTATTAGAGGAAAACCACGCTCTATATAATAAAACTAAATTTTATTAAACAGTTTAAAATAGCGGCAGAACCGCTCAGTACAAAACATGAGAATGGTGCATAGCACAGATGGCTTACACGTTTCGACAGACCGCCGTAATCATGGCCTTCTTAACTTTAACACAATGGGAAATACTTACAGAGTGTAATTGAGAAGGAACATTTTATTACCTATCTCTTGCACCACACATTGATAACATGATTGCTGCTTGCTGTGTCATGTTTACATAGCTTTTCTTTAGAGAATACTAAAGTATTAATATTTTCAGTCTAGGTGGTGGTTTCAAGAGGCAAATTTACGCCTAGATTACGAGTCTTGCGTTAGCCTTAAAAAGCAGCGTTGAGAGGTCCCAACGCTGCTTTTTAACGCCCGCTGGTATTACGAGTCAGGCAGTTACAGGCGTACCGCTCACTTTTCTTCTGCGACTCGAACTTACCGCAAATCCCCTTACGTCAATTGCGTATCCTATCTTTTCTATGGGACTTACATAACGCCGGTATTACGAGTCTTTGAAGAAGTGAGCGGTACACCCTCTCCTGTCAAGACTCCTACCGCATTTTAAAGTCAGTAGTTAAGAGTTTTATGGGCTAACGCCGTAACATAAAACTCTTAACTAAAGTGATAAAAAGTACACTAACACCCATAAACTACCTATTAACCCCTAAACCAAGCCCCCCCCCCCCCCACATCGCAAACACTTAAATTAAAATTTTAACCCCTAATCTGCAGACCGGACATCGCCGCCACTTTAATAAATATATTAACCCCTAAACCGCCACACTCCCGCCTTGCAAACACTAGTTACATTTTATTAACCCCTAATCTGCCGTCCCTAACATCGCCGACACCTACCTACATTTATTAACCCCTAATCTGCCACCCCCAACGTCGCCGCTACTATATTAAAGGTATTAACCCCTAAACCTAAGTCTAACCCTAACACCCCATTAACTTAAATATAATTTAAATAAATCTAAATAAAATAACTACAATTAACTAAATTATTCCTATTTAAAACTAAATTAAATTCTTACCTATAAAATAAACCCTAAGATAGCTACAATATAACTAATAGTTACATTGTTGCTAGCTTAGGGTTTATTTTTATTTTACAGGCAACTTTGTATTTATTTTAACTAGCTACAAAAGTTATTAAATAGTTATTAAATATTTAATAACTACCTAGCTTAAATAAATACAAAGTTACCTGTAAAATAAATCATAACCTAAGTTACAATTACACCTAACACTACACTATAATTAAATTAATTACCTAAACTACCTACAATTAATTACAATTAAATTAAATAAACTAAAGTACGAAAAACAACAAACACTAAATTACAGAAAATAAAAAAATAATTAATTTTTTTTTTAACTAATTACAACTACTCTAATACCCCTAATAAAATAAAAAAGCCCCCCACAATAATAAAAATCCCTACCCTATACTAAATTACAAATAGCCCTTAAAAGGGTCTTTTGCGAGGCATTGCCCCAAAGTAATCAGCTCTTTTACCTGTAAAAAAAAATACAATACCCCCCAACATTAAAAGCCACCACCCACACACCCAACCCTACTCTAAAACCCACCCAATCCAGCCTTAATAAAACCTAACACTAACCCCTTGAAGATCACCCTACCTTGAGACGTCTTCACCCAGCCGGGCACAAGTGGACCTCCAGAGGGGCAGATGTCTTCATCCGGTCCGGGCAGAAGAGGACCTCCAGACCGGCAGAAGTCTTCATCCAGGCCGCATCTTCTATCTTCATCCATCTGGAGCGGAGTGGGTCCATCTTCAATCCAGCCGACACGGAGCATCCTCTTTAAATGAAGTCCAAGCGAAGAATGAAGGTTCCTTTAAATGACGTCATCCAAGATGGCGTCCCTTGAATTCCGATTGGCTGATAGGATTCTATCAGCCAATCGGAATTAAGGTAGGAAAAATCCTATTGGCTTATCCAATCAGCCAATAGGATTGAAGTTCAATCCTATTGGCTGATCCAATCAGCCAATCAAATGCGACCTCAATCCTATTGGCTGATTGTGAATGATAACATCTCTATCTTTGTTATAAACAAGTGTTTGGGACAATTGTTACAACTAAACTGATTGCATTGATTTGTGATGTTGGTATAGCTTTGTTCAATCATCATTATTGAATGTGTCGGCGGATCAAGTGATGAGATGTAGGGACATTTAGTTTATCCCTGGACGCTTGCAGGTAGGAGGCTGCCTTTGAGCACCTAGGTGAACCTTCTGTGAAATTAGGATTTCCTTTCCCTACACCCTTTAGTGAAGGGAAAGGATTATTACTCACAGAGTTGAGTGTAATACATAAATACTCTACCGAGCCTAATGATGTTTTTAATATTTTTTTTGCTGGCAGTCTGGTTACGGAATATGAGTGAGGAGGAATTTTATTCACCCCCTCACTACCAGACACTAGCATAGTTTTTTATGTTTTCTTTTAATTATTTCAAATAAAGGAAATACATTGTAATTGATATAATAGTTTAAATTCCCTTTTTCTTTACTATTTTATGGTTACAAATTGGTGATATTTGACACCGTAGAGGGAATGAATAATTATATTACCCATTAAGGGCCAGATTACGAGTGGCGTGCTAACTCTTGCGCACAAGTAATGAGGTGTATCGGAGGTGTTTGCGCATATTACAAGTTGAAAGTAAACTCATTTGCTTGAGTGCAATTGAATTTAATGCGCGTTGGGTTATCGCGACCTCAGTGCTCTGTTTTAACTGTTATGCTCGAATAAAAAGTTATAAGGGCTCAAAAATATGAGTTTCAGGTGTTAGAAAAAGAATTGGCGGCAAAGGGCTTAAACAAAGAGATACACGCATGTACATGTCCAAATATGTATATGTATAAATATGTATATGTATAAATATGTATATATATAGATATGTATATGTCTAAATATGTATATGTTTAAATATGTACATGTCTTAATATGTATATTTCTAAATATGTAAATATTCAAATATACAGGACTTTAAAAACTGTAAGTGGATCTTTGGCGGTTAGTGATAGGTTTTTTTAAGGTTTTTTTGGGTGGGGTTTTTTTAGTTTAGGGTTTGGGCATGTAATAGAGCTAAATGCCCTTTTCAGGGCAATGGGTAGCTTAGGTTTTTTTAGATAGTTTTTTTATTTTGTGGGCTTGGGGGGTGGGGGTTTGTAATGTTAGTGGGTATTTTATTTTGTGGGCTTGGGGGGTGGGGGTTTGTAATGTTAGTGGGTATTTGTATTTTTATTTCATGAAAAAAAAATGATATCTTTAGGGCAATGCCCTACAAAAGGCCCTTTTAAGTGCAATTGGTCGTTTATTCTAGATTAGGTTTTTTATTTTGGGTGTTTTTTTTTAATTAGAATAGGAATAATTTTTATTATTTTGGATAATTTGTTATTTTGTGTAATTTATTTTTTTATGGGGTGTTTGGTTTTTTTGTAGCAAAAGAGCTGTTTAAATTAGGGCAGTGCCTACAAAAGGCCATTTTAAGGGCCCCCCAAAAGGCCCTTTTAAGGGCCCTTGGTAGTTTGGGGGGTGGGGGTTTGTATTCTGTTAGGGGGTATTTGTTTTTTGTAGCAAAAGAGCTGTTTAACTTAGGGCAATGCCCAACAAAAGACCATTTTAAGGGCCCCCAAAAGGCCCTTTTGAGGGCCCTTGGTAGTTTATTCTAGATTTATTTTTTGTGATTTTAGTGTTTTTTAATTTTTTGTAATGTTAGGTTTTAGAGGCCTATCTATCAAGCCGTCAACTTTCTTGCATTCAATGGCACCAATACGCTCGCCTAACATCGCCTAACATTGCGGCCGCGGACCTGAATACGATCTCCATATTTATTTAAAAATCTAGCAAAAAGCCGCACACAAAGTACGGGGCGATGAGCAGCGGACTGTTGTTAACTAACAGGCATCTATCTCGCTGCTATTTGGCTTTTTACCAACTTTATTTATACCCTGTCACTAAACACTGCCACTATAGTAAAATTTTTAAACCCATTTCCCACCGCTTCCGGACCCCACCGCAACTAAATAAAAGTATTAACCCCCATTCCGCCACTCCCAGACCCTACCGCAACTAAATAAAAGTATTAACCCCTATCCCGCCGCTCCTGGTCCCCACCGCAACTAAATAAACCTAATAACCCCAAAACCACCAGCCCCCCCACATTGCCACAAACTAAATTAAGCTGTTAACCCCTTAACCTAACAACCCGCTAACTTTACATTAAAATTACAACATCCCTATCTTATAATAAATTTAAACTTACCTGTAGAATTAAATTAAACTATATTAAACTATTAATTAACCTACCCTAACTATTATACTAAAATTACATTAAACTATATTAAATTATTAATTAACCTACCCTAACTATTATACTAAAATTACATTAAACTATATTAATCTATTAATTAACCTACCCTAACTATTATACTAAAATTATATTAAACTATATTAAACTATTAGTTAACCTACCCTAACTTTTATACTAAAATTACATTAAACTATATTAAACTATTAGTTAACCTACACTAACTATTATACTAAAATTACATTAAACTACCAATTAAATTAACTATATTACATATTTAAAAACCTAACCCTACTCAAATTATTTAAATCTACAATTAAAAATCACTAAATTACAGAACAAATAAACGCTAAGTTACAAAAAGTAATAAACACTAAGTTACAAAAAATAAAAAAAACACAGTATCAAAAATAAAAAAGAATTACACCTAATCTAATAGTCCTATCAAAATAAAAAGCCCCCCCAAAATACCCCCCCCCAGCCTACAATAAACTACCAATGGCCCTTAAAAGGGCCTTTTGCAGGGCATTGCTGAAAAGAAATCAGCTCTTTTACCTGTAAAAAAAAAATACAAACACCCCCCAACAGTAAAACCCACCACCCACACAACCAACCCCCCAAATAAAAATCCTATCTAAAAACCCTAAGCTCCCCATTGCCTTGAAAAGGGCATTTGTATAGGCATTGCCCTTAAAAGGGCATTTAGCTCTTTTTCTGCCCAGACCCTACTCTAAAAATACAACCCACCCAAAAAACCCTTAAATAAACCTAACACTAACCCCCGACGATGCACTTACAGTTTTTGAAGTTCCTCTTGAAGGATCCATCCAGCCGGCAAGTCTTCATCTGGGTGGCCTCTTCCATCTTCATCCAGACGGCGAAGTCTCCATCCATGAGGCCTCTTCATCTTCATCCATCGGACAAGGAGCGGGTCCATCCTGAAGACATCCTGCGCGGAGTGGGTCCATCCTGAAGACATCTGACAAGGAGCTCCTCTTCAATATGGTCTCCGCCGTAAACTGGATCTTGAATGCAAGTGACGTCTTCCAAGATGGTGTCCCTTACATTCCTATTGGCTGAAAGGTTCCAATCAGCCAATAAGATTAGAGCCGCTAAAATCCTATTGGCTGTCCAATCAGCCAATAGGATTGAGCTCTCATCCTATTGGCTGATTGGAACAGCCAATAGGATGAGATCTGCTCAAATCCTATTGGCTGCCATTTGGATAATGACAATGTGAACAAGCCACACAGACAAACTAAGATTGTCTCGAAAAAGACTCAATTGTGGAGCCGAAACGTCGTCCTGAAATATGTTATTTTTTACTGAATAAATAAAGAATCAACTATAAAAAGACCTGTGAATGCCCTCTATTTTTCACATGGATGCGTATATATATATATATATATATATATATATATATATATATATATATATATATATATATATATATATATATATATGTATATATATATATATATATATATATATATATATATATATATATATATATATCGCTGGACTTACAATAAAAAGAATTGTCACTGATGTCCAAAGTCCAGCTCAACCATACAGCATCCAACATCCAATCTAATAATTATACACAGAAATGGATTACCAGAGAAGGACAGGTATTTACAAAAATTGCAAAAAAGGTTTATTCACAATATAAAAATACATCTAAAATATATATTTAATGCTAAAAAGTACATTGTTTTCTATTTGAAGAACATAGGAATGGAAAAAATGAGTTTTGTGCACCACGTGTCTCAATTTAGATCATAACACTATCAGCTTAGCTCAGATGAAAACTTAGTATTCTTAAGGCACATCATTGAAATACAGTGAGGGAAAACATTTTTTGATCCTCTGCTGATTTTGTACGTTTGCCCACTGACAAAGAAATGATCAGTCTATAATTTTAATGGTAGATTTATTTGAACAGTGAGAGCCAGAATAACAACAAAAAAAAACAGAAAAACGCATTTAAAAAAAGTTATAAATTTATTTGCATTTTAATGAGTGAAATAAGAATTTGACCCATTTGCAAAACATGACTTAGGTTAGACGTTTCTTGTAGTTGGCCACCAGTTTTGCACACATCTTAGGAGGGTTTTTGTCCCGCTCCTCTTTGCAGATCCTCTCCAAGTCATTAAGGGTTCAAGGCTGATGTTTGGCAACTCGAACCTTCAGCTCCCTCCACAGATTTTCTATGGGATTAAGGTCTGGAGACTGGCTAGGCCACTCTAGGACCTTGTTGTGCTTCTTCTTGAGTCACTCCTTTGTTGCCTTGGCCATGTGTTTTGGGTCATTGTCATGCTGGAATACCTATCCACGACCCATTTTCAATGCCCTGGCTGAGGGAAGGAGGTTCTCACCCAAGATTTGATGGTTTTATTCCCTTTGATGCAGTGAAGGTGTCCTGTCCCCTTAGCAGAAAAACACCCCCGAAGCATAACGTTTCCACCTCTATGTTTAACGTTGGGAATGGTGTTCTTGGGGTCATATGCAGCGTTCCTCCAAACACGGCAAGTTGAGTTGATGCCAAAGAGCTCGATTTTGGTCTCATCTGACCAAAATACTTTCACCCAGTTCTCCTCTGAATCATTCAGATGTTCATTGGCAAACTTCAGACGGCCTGTACATGTGCTTTCTTGAGCAGGGGGACCTTATGGGCGCTGCAGGATTTCAGTCCTTCACAGCGTAGTGTGTTACCAATTGTTTTCTTGGTGACTATAGTTCCAGCTGCCTTGAGATCATTGACAAGATCCTCCCGTGTAGTTCTGGGCTGATTCCTCACCGTTCTCATGTTCATTGAAACTCCATGAAGTGAGATCTTGCATGGAGCCCCAGACCAAGAGAGATTCACAGTTATTTTGTGTTTCTTCCATTTGCGAATTATCGCACCAACTGTTGTCACTCACCTTCTCACCAAGCTGCTTGGCGATGGTCTTGTAGCCTATTCCAGCCTTGTGTAGGTCAACAATATTGTCCCTGACATCCTTGGACAGCTCTTTGGTCTTGGCCATGGTGGAGAGTGTGGAATCTGATTGATTGATTGCTTCTATGGACAGGTGTCTTTTATACAGGTAACAAGCTGAGATTAGGAGCACTCCCTTTAAGAGAGTGCTCCTAATCTCAGCTCTTTACCTGTATAAAAGACATATGGGAGCCAGAAATCTTGCTAATTGATAGGGGATCAAATACTTATTTCCCTCATTAAAATGCAAATCAATTTATAACTTTTTTGAAATTCGTTATATTTGGAATATATCTATATATATCTATCTATCTATATATATATATATATATATATATATATATATATATATATATATATATATATATATATATATATATATATATATATATATATATATATATAGTATGTTTAATCATTTTTATTAATTTTTACTAATATTTTATATGTACTATTTCAATAACGTGCCTAAAGAATACTAAGTTTTCATGTAAGCTAACCCAACAGTGTTATGATCTAAATTGAGAAACGTGATGCGCAAAACGCATATTTGCATTCCTATGTTCTTCACTTAGAAAATAATGTACTTTTTATTATTAAATGTATATTTCTATATATCTGATACTGTTCATGTAAAATACATATCTTTACCTATATATCTATAGGAATAGATATGCAGGTATAGGTAAACACACATACACACACACACATATATATATATATATATATATATATATATATATATATATATATATATATATATATAAACAATCCAATAATATGCCTGGATTTAAGCACAGCACACTTTATTCAGCAGTGACGTTTCAGGGCATTCACCCCTTCCTCAGACAACCCAAAATGTGATACAAACAGTGTATAAAAATATAACAAGCCCCTCCCCCATCCCTATTCAGCCAATCAAACAGGAGGAAGATCACATTATATCATGTGCAAATGGTCACTGAATCAAAATGTGTAAGAACAAACCAATCAATCTCGTTGTCTATATTAACAAGGCCAGTTAACACAGAACATGGCAACCGGTGCGGTGGGTTGCCATGGTAATGCCTATTGCAACTTCCTGATTGGCTAGACTTAGGTGTCACTTGAAGGGGGCATGACCGGTACTAATAGTGACCACGCCCACCATCCCACGCTGATTTCAGCGTGGTACATAATGGCTAATGCAAACTGAAGCAAGCAACCAATGCTCTTATGGTATTATTATTAACATGCTCTGACTACTCCTTATGGTATAAACTTACGGTGCATTGTTATATATCACAATGCTGGCACATCTAGTTATGGCTATATACTCTGAGCTTCATTTATATGGTGATCTTTATATATAGGCTCATTTGTATTTAGGCTATAGATCCATGTCCAATTGATTAATGTCACTATTTTTAAACAACACTATGTCTAAACAACACTAGTTTTAATGATTACTTGGTATATAGGTCACATGAACAGTATCACATAAATAATATAGACAATGAGATTGATTGGTTTGTTTTTACACATTTTGATTCAATGACCATTTGCACATGATATAATGTGATCTTTCTCCTGTTTGATTGGCTGAATAGGGATGGGGGAGGGGCTTGTTATAATTTTATACACTGTTTGTATCACATTTTGGGTTGTCTGAGGAAGGGGTGAATGCCCGAAACGTCACTGCTGAATAAAGTGTGCTGCGCTTAAATCCAGGGAGTGCATATTATTGGATTGTTCTTATTGTTTGTTTATGCACCCTGGTTTGGAGGAATTGTTGGCAAGTGGGAGTGCGCTATCTTGGTTTATTATATATATATATATATATATATATATATATATATATATATATATATATATATATATATATATATATATATATATATATAAAAATATGTATTTAAGAATAAAAAGGACATTATCCTGTAAGGCAAGAACATTGGCATGTTAAATAGGTACAGTAAATATACAATAAAACACATAAATACATGTATACATATCTAGACATATATTATTATATTAATATTTAATAATGGTTTTTACATTGTATGAACTGTAATTATTTAACATTCCAATGTTCTTCACATAAGGGAATATGTTGTAAGAATTTTTAAAAAGATATTTCTTCATCTATCTGTGTATGTATATACCTATATATATTAATCTCTCTATATATATACTGAGAGAGAGAGAGAGAGAGAGAGATTGTACCAAAATCAGATATAGTCCTTGGACACCCTCCTACTCCAACACACCATGCACAAACTCTCTATGGACCACCAAGTCAATGCCGTCTCTTCAACTTGTTTTCACATACTCCACCTACTGCGAAAAATCTTCATGTGGATTCCCACCGAAACCAAAAAATCTGTTACTAACGCTCTCATCAGTAGTCGACTGGACTACGGCAATGCACTCTGTGCATCCAGAACACCTCGGCCAGACTCATTCTCGACATCCCTCGCCAAAGCCACATCACCGAACACCTAAGGAACCTGCACTGGCTCCCTGTCAACAAGAGAATCACCTTCAAGCTCCTAACTCACGCATTCAAGGCCCTCCACAACATCGGTCCCGAATACATCAACCACCGCGTTAATTTCTACACCCCCTCCAGACAACTCCGCTCTGCCGACCAAGCACTTGCAGTCATCACCCGCATCAAGAAAACAACAGCTGGAGGAAGATCCTTATCCTATATGGCAGCAAAGATATGGAATACCCTCCAGCTGCACCTCAGACAATCCACCTCCCTTACTAACTTCAGAAAGGACCTCAAGCTCTGGCTCTTCGACTGAATCGTCTTCTCTTAGCCCCCCTCTTTTCCTCCTCACTTAGCGCCTCAAGACCCTCACGGGTAATTAGTTTGTGCTTTACAAGTACCCAATAGATAGATAGATAGATAGATAGATAGATAGATAGATAGATAGATAGATAGATAGATAGATAGATATGTATTTATGAATAAATAAAACATATTATTCTATGAGAAGAACACTGGAATGTGAAATATTTAATGTCGGGTTAGCGCACTTGATTAATTAAGATCAGTTTGCAAGCGAGTAGGGTGTTAGTTTTTTTTCCACTTTTCATGCTCCATTGAAGTCTATGGGAGAATTCGTAACTTTGGCTTTTTGCGGGTTAGCGTGCAAGCTAAAACTTTTTACTTTCAACTTGTAATATGTGCGGTATCCGACACATGCAAAAAGCTGAAGGCAAGCGAAGTAAGGCCCTTATATTCAAAGATTCTTCAGCTTCGAGAGAAATTGTAGTTCAGACTTCTCAAAGGCTGAACTCACTAAGTATTAAAAATAAAAAGGGTGGAACTCTCCATCACTGCGAGATCTATCTCTCATTTATGTATGTGAAGCAGAGACAAGCCTGTATAATATAGCACTGCATGATGCGAGAGTTTGTTAAACTTACACTTTGTGCATTGTATTTTATATTACTATACATTTCAGATTGGGTCCTTTCAGTATTATTGCATTTAAGCTTTGTACTTTCTCATTTATATTTTAATACATTTCAATTTTGATCTAGCAGGGATTTTACACATTCTGATTATGCTTTGAAAGTTTCTGTGTTACTTTAATAACTTAGGATAATACTTTGTATATTTCTGTGTATCTTTTACAAATCACATTGCCCTTTGTATTTTCTCCATTCTAAACTGGCAGTTTCAGAAAGTGGGAGGGACATTGCAGTTCCTGGGCTGAACAGTGGAGTTCCCAGGATATGTCTGAAGCTCTCTCACAAGTCTTGTGAAATTCTCTAAGCATTTTAAACAAGCTGGTCTCACTGATTAGTCTCACCAGCCAGAAAAGTAATATATACAAAAATATAGACAAAAGCAAGTTAAATTGTAGTGAAAACATTTCAGTTTAATGTGGAATTGATGCCAACGCAGCCTTTGAGGCCGATTTATCAAGCCGTCAACTGCAAAATAACCCGTAATTGTGGAGAGCCTGATTCCTCTTAGTTATCAAAGCCTACAGACCGGCAAAAGTTGAAATCTGTGACGTAACATACGATCCGCCAGTCTCAGTCTGACACAGATCGATGCTTACATCATTACAGATGTTCCGAATGCAAATTCGGCACTATCTGACTACTTTTGCTAGTTAACATGCTTTTCAAGCCGCCGCCCTGGAGGTCGCGGATGCCATAGGAATCAATGCGAGTCTGAAAGCAGCGAAAGCTCTTGTTCACTGCTGCCCGATATCCCATTGATTTCTATGGGAGAATAAAAGTTACGTTTACACCTAACACCCTAACATAAACCCTGAGTCTAAACACCCCTAATCTGCTGCCCCGACACTGCCGCCACCTACATAATGTTATTAACCCCTAATCTGCCGCCCGCCACCGCCGCCACCTACATTATACTTATTAACCCCTAATCTCCCGTCCCCGACATCCTCACCACATACATAAAGTTATTAACCCCTATTCCGCCGCTCCCGGACCCCGCCGCCACCTACATAAAGTTATTAACCCCTATTCTGCCGCTCTCGGACCCTGCCACCACCTACATAATGTTATTAACCCCTATCCCGCCACTCCCGGAGCCCACCGCAACTAAATAAATGTATTAACCCCTAAACCCCTGGCCTCCCACATCACTACCACTTACTAACCTATTAACCCCTAAACCGCCAGCCCCCCACATCGCCATAAACTAAATTAACCTATTAAGCCCTAAACCTAACAACCCGCTAACTTTACATTAAAATTACATCATCCCTATCTTATAATAAATTTAAACTTACCTTTAGATTTAAATTAAACTATATTAAACTACTAATGAACCTACCCTAACTATTATCCTACAATTACAATAAACTATATTAAAGTATTAATTAATCTACCCTAACTATTATACTAAAATTACAATAAACTATATTAAACTACTAATTAATCTACCCTAACTATTAGACTAAAATTACAATAAACTATATTAAACTAATAATTAACCTACCCTAACGGTTATACTAAAATTACATTAAACTACAAATTAAATTAACAATATAACATATTTAAACACCTAACCCTACACAAATAATTTAAATCTACAATAAAAAATTACAAAGTTACAAAAAACTAACAACTAAGTTACAAAAAAAATAAACACTAAATTACACAAAATAAAAAATAAATTATCATATATTTAAACTAATTACACCTAATCTAAGAGCCCTATGAAAATTAAAAGCCCCCCCCCCAAAAATAAAAAACCCTAGCCTACAATAAACTACCAATGGCCCTTAAAAGGGCCTTTTGCGGGGCATTGCCCCAAAGAAATCAGCTCTTTTACCTGTAAATAAAAATACAAATACCCTCACAACAGTAAAACCCACCACCCACACAACCAAACCCCCCAAATTAAAACCTAATCTAAAAAACCTAAGCTCCCCATTGCCCTGAAAAGGGCATTTGGATGGGCATTGCCCTTAAAAGGGCATTTAGCTCTTTTTCAGAAGCCCAAACCCTAATCTAAAATTAAAACCCACCCAATAAACCCTTAAAAAGCCTAACACTAACCCCCGAAGATCCACTTACAGTTTCTGAAGAGCCGACATCTATCCTCAACGAAGCGGCAGAAGTCCTCATCGAAGCCGGCAGAAGTCTTCATCCAAGTGGGCCGAAGTCCTCCTCGAAGCCGGTAGAAGTGGTCCTCCAGATGGGCAGAAGTCTTCAACCAGACGGCATCTTCTATCTTCATCCATCCGGCGCTGAGTGGCTCCATCTTCAAGACATCCGGCGCGGAGCATCCTCTTCTTACGATGTCTTCTTCCGAATTAAGGTTCCTTTAAATGACGTCATTCAAGATGGCATCCCTTAGATTCTGATTGGCTGATAGAATTCTATCAGCCAATCGGAATTAAGGTTGAAAAAATCCTATTGGCTGTTACAATCAGCCAATAGGATTGAGCTTTCATCCTATTGGCTGATCCAATCAGCCAATAGGATTGAGCTTGCATTCTATTGGCTATTCCAATCAACCAATAGAATGCGAGCTCAATCCTATTGGCTGATTGGATGTCTTTTGAAAAGAGCTAAATGTCCTTTAAGGGCAATGCCCATCCAAATGCCCTTTTCAGGGCAATGGGGAGCTTAGGTTTTTTAGATTAGGATTTTATTTGGGGGGTTGGTTGTGTGGGTAGTGGGTTTTACTGTTGGGGGGGTATTTGTATTTTTATTTACAGGTAAAAGAGCTGATTTCTTTGGGGCAATGCCCCGCAAAAGGCCCTTTTAAGGGCCATTGGTAGTTTAATGTAGGCTAGGGTTTTTTTTATTTTGGGGGGGCTTTTTTATTTTTATAGGGCTCTTAGATTAGGTGTAATTAGTTTAAATATTTGATAATTTATTTCTTATTTAGTGTTTATTTTTTTGTAACTTAGTGTTTATTTTTTTTTGTAACTTAGTGTTTATTATTTTTTGTAACTTAGTTGTTAGTTTTTTGTAACTTTGTAATTTTTTATTGTAGATTTAAATTATTTGAGTAGGGTTAGGTGTTTAAATATGTAATATATTTAATTTAATTTGTAGTTTACTGTAATTTTAGTATAACAGTTGGGGTAGGTTAATTATTAGTTTAATATAGTTTATTGTAATTTTAGTCTAATAGTTAGGGAAGATTAATTATTAGTTTAATATAGTTTAATGTAATTTTAGTCTAATAGTTAGGGTAGATTAATTAATAGTTTAATATAGTTTAATGTAATTTTAGTCTAATAGTTAGGGTAGATTAATTAATAGTTTAATATAGTTTAATGTAATTGTAGTATAATAGTTAGGGTAGGTTAATTAATAGTTTAATATAGTTTAATGTAATTTTAATATAACACTTAGGGTAGGTTAATTAATAGTTTAATATAGTTTAATGTAATTTTAGTATAACAGTTAGGGTAAGTTAATTCTTAGTTTAATATAGTTTAATTTAAATCTAAAGGTAAGTTTAAATGTATTATAAGATAGGGATGAGTTAATATTTAATATAAAGTTAGCGGTTTGTTAGGTTTAGCGGTTAATAGGTTAATTTAGTTTATGGCGATGTGGGGGGCTGGCGGTTTAGGTGTTAATAGGTTTAGTAAGTGCTAGTGATGTGGGAGGCAAGAGGTTTAGGGGTTAATACATTTAGTTAGTTGTGGTGGTGTCGGGGAGCGGTGGAATAGGGGTTAATAAGTTTATTTAGTGGCGGCGGGGTCCGGGAGCGGCGGGATGGGGGTTAATAACTTTATTTAGTTGCAGCGGGGTCCGGGAGCGGCGGGATAGGGGTTAAACAGTTTAGTATAGTGGCGGTGTTTAGTCACAGTATACAAATAAAGCTGTGAAAAAGTCAAATAGCAGCGAGATCGATGACTGTTAGTTAACAACAGTCCGCTGCTCATTGCCCCGTACTTGGTGTGTGGCTTTTTGACAGCTTTTTTGTTAAATATGGAGAGCCTATTCAGGTCCGCGGCCGCGATGTTAGACGATCTTAGGCGAGCGTATTGGTGCCGTTGAATGCAAGTAAGTTGACGGCTTGATAAGTAGGCCTCTTTATATCAACCCAGGGGTTCTCCAGTTACCTTCTTTCTCCTATGTGAGACTTTGTATCCCAAAAAAGTGCTGTATTACTTTCTATGGAAGGCAGCTCTCATCTCTCTGGGATTTCCCGGTTCCTCCCATTTTCTTAGAAAATGTAGTGAGTTCTGCCCCTGTGAAGTCAGCACTATAATCTCTCTCCAAACTATAGAATGTTTTATTATCTGGCCCATAGGAAGTAATGACGTTCTTTGGGAAACTGAAGCGGACAGTTTTTCAGTTTTAAATTAAATCAAAGACATGCAAAGTTCAATCTAATTTATAAAAAATACCTATAAATATATATATATATATATATATATATATATATATATATACACACACACAAAGTATGAGCCTTATTTGTTAAAGTTACACAGAAACTGTGTAGGCAAAATTCGAATTTCAACAATCCTAAATAAACTGCTGTATACTAAATAAAATACAAAATAGAAAGTGCAAAGTTTAAATGTAATAAAATGTAATATGAAGTGTAAATTAATATAAAATAGAAAGCACAAAGTGTAAATGCAGCAGAACTGTCATGTTATGCAGTGCTATATTGTACTGGGCTTGTCTCTCCTTCACGTACAGAAATGCAGGGAACGCCCCTTGGAGAAGTAAAGCAAAATCTGCCTTTTTGAAATGTCACTAGCATCAACGACCAATGACATGTATAGTAAATGCCTCTCAGCGATTTTGCTATGTCGGGAGCTTTGCAGTGATGTGCAGTGATAGGAGGCAGGGGAGGCAGTGCCTCCCCTGTCAATTCATAAAAACAAAAACTTTTTAATAATTAATAATAAAAGAAAATGTTGTGTGGTTGTGCATAAACTTTTTGACATATTGACCACGCCCCCCAAGGTACCCCCACCCCCTTCCTCCACTGGCGCATAGCAATGTGATCCATGAATCCATCATGACATCCATGTTGCGTAATTAAGGAGAGGCAGTGAGCCGTTCAGATGCCCTCCATTGATTGCGCAACATGGATGCTCCTGGGTTACTAACTCATTATATGAGCTAGCGCCACCCAGTGGAAAATCTTGTGGCCAATACTAAGCTCCATTTGAGGCGGCTCTCCAAAACGCCTCTATGTCTGGAGCTAACAGACAGCCAACCATCAATCAGCATTTCCGGGGAGGCGTGACGGACGTGGATGAGGACGTGAGTCCTGCGGCTGCGTCGGAGTCTTACTGATACTGGTGGGAGCCGGGAACGGGAACTAACAGTGAAGCTCAAGCTAAGCCTAGCAGTGAAGGAGGGAACTCTTCTGCTAGAGATGATCAGTGACCACCACACGAGTCGATGACCTCGACCAGTCACTGTCTCACCACAGTGCTTACTGTCACAGACCAGCGTCACTGACTGCCCTTGACTGGAGGACGCCGCTTGAGCCTGGCACCGCAAAGCCAGTAAGTTAACAGTGTGTCATGGTGGTGGAGCAGAGCATATTCCTGCTTGCTTGGAACGTTTTTCATAATTTAAGATATTTTCCGGAGCCTGCCCTGCCTGAGTGCTTGTAACTACTTAAGGCTTAGTTTAGTACAACGCACACTAGTCTGTTACACAAATACAACCAGGGGCAGCCATCTGCAAGTGCATTGAAAGTAGCAGCAGCATCTCTTGATCAAATGTACAAAATGTTTAATTGGGACATCACATAAATAGTGCTGATCACAGTGCTGATGTTTATGTGATATCCCAATTAACATTTTGTACATTTGATCAAGAGATGCTGCTGCTACTTTGGACATTTGGAGTTTATGTTTGGGGGGTGTGCAGAACCTCTGTAGCTGCATGTAGAGGAGTATAGCCTTTTTTCAGTCTCCATGAGACACCTACAAGCTAGAAGGCTGGAGTGGGCTAGAGACAGACTCCTTGGACCTAGATACCCTTTAGGTTGGTCTGGTCAGGGGCATTTAAAAATGTATTTTTCTACCTGAGGTATTACATATTTATAAGAAACATATAACACACCTATCTATGTCGCCTAATATAGATACTTCAGTCCCTCTAATACTAGTACATAATAATAATAATAATGTCTCCTTGTGCTATTGACAGGGGACTTTATATGCAAGTGACCATTTCATTGCTTTCCTCTTACACCACCAAGTAAGTGGCTCATTACACTTTCTATGTTTTGTTTTTTATTATTTTTACTTAGATATGTGGCTCATAGTAGGTCATTATTTATCATGCAACCTTGAGGAGTCATAGAATAGATAAAAAGATGCTTATTTCTATTGTATAAATGGTCATATTGTTCAGATTGGATGTCTGGTTATATGACAGCATATTGTTTGATACCTGTCTAAACAACGCATTGATATTCCAAGATGTGTCCTAAATAAATGTAAACACAAGTCAGGGGAAATTCTGCATTTGTCTATATCTGACAGTTGGTGCAACTTGCTGAGCACATAAAATCCCAACCCAGACAATTATTCCTACAGATCCTGCATTCAGTACATGCGCACACTACAGAACTGTAGCAAATATACACCAGCTATATTGTCATATCAGACTAGAATAATGGCCCCTTCATATATGTCACCAGTAATGAACATGCAGAGCAGTGATTATACCCCTTTGTGCTAGTGACACACAGAACCGTGACTTAAACGGACATTACACTTTAAATGTTACCATAACCTTTTTTTATTTTAACTACACACACACTCATTACACACACTGCGCTACACACAAACACACTTCAACATTTACGTTGGAAATGCCATGAAAGGCATGTTACACCCTCACTAAAAAATATGTTCAAAAAAGGCCTTAAATCTGAGGGGCAGCAGCATTTTGAGTGCCTAGGGCAGCACAAAACCTAAATATGCCACTGGTCTGTCACTATATGAGGGTATGAGGAGACATTAATAATCTGTTCCACTATATATGTGTATGCAAGTAGCAAGTAGCATGTGATAAAATATTCAGATAGATCAGCACTCCCACCACTATAAAAGCAATATAGATAAACTATAAATCATAGTACATATGCATGATAGGCACTTGCTGGGTTTGTAGAAAAAATATAAAAAACAATAACAAAATTAATTAATTTTATTTTTAATTTGTCTTTTAGTGTATTTCTGAATATTACTGTAGGTATGTACATGTGTTTATGAGTGTCTGAGTGTGAACATGTGTCTGAGTGTTTCTGCATGCCTGTTGTTGAGTGTGAATGTGTGATTGTTTCTCTGTGTCTGTTAGTGAGAGTGTGAATGAGAGTATGTATGTGTGTATATATAT
>NC_069504.1:58882202-58937202 GCF_027579735.1 Bombina bombina | reverse complement strand
GAATATTCGGTGGCTGCACTATTTGGTGTTTGTTTAGTTTAAAACACCACATGTTAGAGCGGCTGGGACTCTGGAATGAGGATCGGATTAGCGCGCGTTAAGGTAAGTATTAACCCCTTAAAAATAATTAAAATAAATGAATGAATACTGATGATTTTCATGATCATGACAATGTGCATTTCTTTTGGATATTCATTGTTTTAAAATGAAAACGAAAATCCAATTTTCATCATGAATGTGCATTTGTGACGAAAGATATGTATGTATATATATACAGTACATATAAATACATACATGCACATGTACAAACATATATACATATGTTTATATACATACATATACATATTTAGACATGTATATATATATGTATACATCCATTATAGCCCTTTCCATTCAAATACCTTGTCATATACCATATACCTTTAAACCCTTGTAATAATTTTTTTATATATTTATATGAATTATTTTAATAAGATAAGGTATATATGAGTGTAACACTTTATTTTAATGTATTTATGTTTCGTTTTGGTTGAACTTTTAATTTAGCCCTAACCTTTTATGCAAGGACTTCAGTCTCGCTAATCCGATGAACACAAATTTAATTTGCACTCGCGCGGTCACGTTTACTTTCAACTTGTAATATGTGTACAAGTTAGCTTGTAAACTAGCCCATTTTTTATTTTTTTAAAAAGGCAATAGTGTAAGTCAGTCGTTGTATTTTGGTACAATTGGCTAGCAAAGGTATATTGATGACATCCATCCACGAGCTGTTCTAAAACTATGTAAAATGTAGTATTTTAATAGTACTGATTATGAATAGCGCTGCAAGTTTTGTGAATACTCAGTCTATTTCTGTTCTGTATAGATAGAACTGAAACCACAAGGAAGGATGATAATGAATGCAAGATACTTCCTGGAGCAGTCTGGTAAGTACATTTAATATTTCACTATATTTCCTAAAAAAATGTTTATTTAATACATTAAGGGGTTTGATCACTATCATTTAGAAAAGCTTATCTAATGGTTTTCAACAGAAAATCACTATTGAAATCTATGGGGATTTTTGTAGATAAATCATTTGATAAGTTTTTCTAAATGTGATTAAACCCCTAAATCTTTATTATTAAACGCAAATATAGTGGTCGTTTGTGGGAATCCTCAAAATCAATAATGTGAACTATACCTAAAAAAGTAGATTCTCCATATATCGTGAAGTGTAAAATTATTTAATCTACACTCTCTTATATACTGAGATATTAGATAATACAACATTTTGTGTCTTTCTCTTGAATATTTTTAATGGTTAAGGGCTAGATTACAAATGACGCTGTATTTTTTCCCCATGATCGCGAAAACTCCGATAGAGTTAAAGGGACACTGAACCCAAATTTTTACTTTCGTGATTCAGATAGAGCATGAAATGTTAAGCAACTTTCTAATTTACTCCTATTATCAAATTTTCTTTATTCTCTTGGTATCTTTATTTGAAATGCAAGAATATAAGTTTAGATGCCGGCCCATTTTTAGTGAACAACCTGGGTTGCCCTTGCTGATTGGTGGATAAATTCATCCACCAATAAAAAAGTGCTGTCCAGAGTTCTGAACCAAGAAAAAAGCTTAGATGCCTTCTTTTTCAAATAAAGATATGAAGAGAACGAAGAAAAATTGATAATAGGAGTAAATTAGAAAGTTGCTTAAAATTGCATGCTCTATCTGAATCACGAAAGAAAAAAAAATGGGTTCAGTGTCCCTTTAAGCTTTTTTGTGCTAGTTGGTTTGCGTTCATATTACAAGGTCCTCAAAAATATTTTTTTAGCAAGTGGTAACCCAAATAGCGCAAACTAACTTAAGTTTTCTCGTGCACGTGCATGCATTTCCCCATAGAGATCAATAGAGAAAAAAATACTAGAGATCGCGCAAACACCATTGCATTTTAGCATTCCCCATAGAAGTTAATGGAGAAAAAAAATGTTGACGGCTTTTTTTTTTTTATTGTGTGCAATATTTTTATAAAATAATTTTTATTAGACAGTGTTAATATAAGTGTAAGTGTACTTTGCAATGTATTTGCAAGTGATTTGTGTAACTTTGTTGTTTTGGTAAACAGTTTACCACAACTCTGAGATTGCGGTAAGGATTGAAGCATAAATGGCGATTACGCTAGCACAATTGTGATTTCGCTCAACTTGTAATATCAGCGCAATTAAAAAGACTTGCGGAAAGACGATATTGCTTACGCAAAACAGTTTGTGCCTCACTTGTATCCTAGCCCTAAAAGTGTTAGTTTTATTGATTAAAAATCTCCATAGAATAAAATCATATGTTAGCTTTTTTAATTCCATCAAAACCCCACTTGGATAATAAAAAAAAATATTTGGAATATAGATAAACTTTATTGTCTGACAAAAAATAGGAAGTGGCTGTTATACTGAATAAATACTAATGTATTATTTATTTCTTACTTACTGTAAAAAACAACACAATCAGATAAAAAACAGATGGTCCATTGTATAAAAAGAATAAATAGATAGCTTTATGCATACATCATACAGGACCAGATTATGCGTGGCGCTCTAACAGTTATGCATGAGTGATATCGGGTTTATCATGACTGTTTGCGTGCGTCAGATGTAGCGCTCATATTACAAGTTGGAAGCAAATGTGAACGCGTGTGCACAATCACGATTTTAATAGAATTATTACAGCAACCTTAGGGCTCTGATTAATTGATTCACAAAACAAAAAAGTGTCACAAAGCACATAAAAAATACATTAAAAAGTGCAGTTACACTAATAAAACATTTTCAAAAGAATTATTACACAAAAAGTTATAAATGAGGTCTCAGCTGTTAGAAAATAAAAGGCATACAAAGGGCTTTAACATAGAAATGCACACATATACTGTACATATTTTAATGTGTATATATATATATATATATGTGTGTGTGTGTGTGTGTGTGTGTGTGTTTATAAGTTTGTACACATGTATTTATGTATTTATGCAAGTATATATATATATATATATTTACAGACATATATACAGATATAAACACATACATGCCCTGATGAAATGCTGTGTATTCGGCACAAAACGCGTAGGCTGACGAATTATGCTGTTAACCTACAAGTGACTGCTTACGAAACATTGATTTTATGGCAAGCTAAAATAAAAGCTATGTTTTAATACTAGTTAATATTATTTGATTGACGGCTGCTTGGAGTTTGTTGTAAACACATACATACATATGTATACATATATAGACATATATTGGAACCCTATGCAGTCAAGTAGATGAAAACATGTAAAAACATATGCAATATTCATATTTAATAAAGTATAAAACTTTGTATTTATTGTATATATTTGACATTCCAATGTTAAGCACATAGGGGAATATGTTCTAAATATGTATTAATAGATATTCCTATATTTATCTGTATATTTCTATATATCTTATATATATATATATATATATATATATATATATATATATATATATATATATATATATATATATATATATATATATATATATATATATATATATATATAAGCAGCAAAAGAAGATGTTGCAGACAGCGGTTTGTAGTAGTAAAAACACAGTCTTTATTGAACAAGTTTAAAACACTCCAGAGGTCAGCACAGGTACATCACAACGAATAGTCCACTAACGTATATATTGTACCAAAATACCATAAGATATATGTATAAATATGTATTTATGAATAAATAGAACATATTCTTTTATGTGAAAAACATTGGAATGTTAAATATTATTATTTTCATGTCGGATTAGCACAGTTAAAAATATGCGATCGGGTTTGCTCGTAAGTAGGGTGTTTTTTTCCACTTTTTTGCTCCATTGACTTCTTTGGTCATATGTTAACGTGGTAATGATATTCTAATTTCAGCTTTTTACACGCATCCGGTTATCACGCAAGTGAAAACGTTTTACTTTCAATTTGTAATACAAACGCTACCCTAAGCATGCAAAAAACTTACTTATAGCAGAGTTAAATACTGCTTGTACTCTAGCCCACAGTGTTTGATACTAATTAAATTGCTTTATTACCTCTGTAGGCAGTATATTCAATATATCAACCACCCTTTCAGTATATTATTATTATTATTATTCTTTATTTGTAAAGCGCCAACTGTTAGGTAAGTGAAGTTAATTTGTTAATGAGTCAGGTGATAAGCTTCCCTGAACAAAAAAGTCTTTAGGGAATGTTTAAAGGAGGAGAAGTTTGGGGAAAGTCTGACAGCTCGAGGAAGTGCGTTCCAGAGGGTTGGTACCGCACAAGAGTAGTCCTGTAGTCTAGCATGAGAGAAGGGGATGGTAGAGGACGAAAGGAGCAGGTCATTGTTGGATCTTAGGGGGCAGGCTGGAGTATATTTGTTGATGAGTGAGGACAGGTAGGGTGGGGGAGCATTGGTGAGGGCTTTGAAGGTCAGGGTGATAATTTTGAATTTAACTCTGCTGTGAATGGGGAGCCAGTGAAGGGACTCACAGTGAGGTGCAGCAGAAACAGAGCATCAAGAGAGGTGGATTAGCCTGGCAGATGCATTTAGGATGGATTGAAGGGGAGAGAGGCAGGAGAGAGGTAGGCCAGTTAGCAAGTTATTACAGTTGTCAAGTCTGGAAATTACCAGGTACTGGATTAGCAGTTTAGTAGTTTCGTCACTCAGAAATGGATGAATTTTGGAGATATTGCGTAGGTGGTTGCGGCAGGATGAGGAGAGCATATGGATGTGGGGAATGAAGGACAGCGGACTTGGGGTGATGGGGAGATAGTGGTGCCGCCAACAGTGATGGAAAAATTAGAAACTGGAGTAGAGTTAGAGGGGGGGCGTAGAAGTAGTTCGGTCTTGGACATGTTTATTTTTAGGTGGTGAGAGGCCATCCAGGAGGAAATGCCAAATAAGCAGTCGCTGATGTGAGAATTGACAGAAGGAGAGAGTGCAGGGGTGGATAGGTAGATCTGGGTATCATCAGCATAGAGGTGATAGTTGAAGCCATAGCTGTTGATTAGTTTACCCAGTAAAGAAGTGTAAATAGAGAAAAGAACCGAGAGCAGAGCCTTGAGGTACTCCAACAGACAGAGGCAATAGAGAGGAGGAGTCACCAGCAAAAGAGACGGAGAAGGATCTGTTAGAGATATAAGAGTGAATCCAGGAGATGGCAGTGTCAAAGAGACAAAGAGAGCTGATAATCCGTAGGAGAAGGGGATGGTCAACAGTGTCAAAGGCAGCAGAGAGGTCAAGTAAGATGAGTATAGAGTAGTAGCTTTTGTTTTTAGCAGAAAGGAGATCGTTAGAAACCTTGGTGAGGGCAATCTCAGTTGAATGTTGGGGACGGAAGCCAAATTGCAGTGGGTCGAGCAATGAGTTTGAATAAAGACAGTGAGTTAGGCGATCGAAAACTAGTTTTTCAAGGATTTTTGTAGCTAGCGAGAGTAGTGATATGGGGCGGTAGTTTGCAGGAGAGTTAGGGTCGAGGGAGGGTTTTTTGAGGATGGGGGTGACCTTTGCATGTTTCAAGGAGGCAGGAAATGAGCCGGTAGAAAGGGATAGGTTGAATATGTGAGTAAGAGCCGGAGTGAGGGGGGGGGGAGAGAGAAGGTATTAGATGTGAAGAATTAGGGTCAATTGGGCAGGTAGTAAGGTGTGAGGAAGACATATATATAAAAGTGGTTATGAACATTACTCTTAAACGAACACTCAAGACAAAATTAGACATGATTCAGATAGAGCAGCAATTTTAAACAACTTTCCAATTTACTTCCATTAACAAAATGAGCACAGAATATATGTGTATGCATTTGTGAGTGGCTGATGGCTGTCACATGATACAGGGGGAGTGGGAATAGACATAACTAAAATTTGTCAGAATAAAATCTGCTACTCATTTGAAGTTTAGACTAAGTGCTATTGCATGGTCTTTTTATCATTCATTTGTTTTTTGTGCAAATCTACTGTATTTACTGGTGCTTTATACAAACGTAATATTCTCTAACTTGATGCCATGATCTCTTGTTCTGGCATTGCTATTTTCTAAAAAATAAAAATGTTTACTTTTTTCATTTTTTTATAAATGTGAAAGTGTTTATCATGTCACCTTTCTCCTTTCCCTCCTCTAAGCCACAGTTGTCATGAATATTCTCCTTATAATAAATTAGCATTGAAACATGTGGGTCATCTGCCTAAAAGGGTCATGAAAGTCAAAAATAAATGTTCATGATTCAGCTACAGCATGAGATTTTTAGATACTTTACTTCCGTTATCAAATTTGCTTATTTCTCTTGGTATGTAGAAAATCCTACCTAGGTGAGATCTGGAGCAGCAATGCACTTGTGGGTCCTGGCTGCTGATTGGTGGATACATGCATAGAACTCTTGTCATTGGCTCAACAGCACCCCAAAAAGCCCTTTTTAGGGCTAGAACATCATATATATATTTTTTTTTTTCCTGTGTAATCTAATTGCAGTTGCCTGCCTGCCAAGCCACTTGCCCAGTGCCACCACTCATATCTAGTGTAACAGTAGTGTAAATTTATTAAAAAAAAACTTTTTTGACTGTGAAACATCAGTCTGCTTGTGTTATCTAATTGCAGTTGCCTGCCTGCCAGCGTGTGTGCCAGGCTCACAGCGTATACTGTGCCCACTAGCCCAGTGCCACCACTCATATCTGGTGTAACAGTAGTGTAAATTTAAAAACAAAAAACTTTTTGGACTGTGAAACATCAGTCTGCTTTTTTGTGTCAGGCTCACAGCGTATACTGTGCCCACTTGCCCAGTGCCACCACTCATATCTTGTTTAATAGTAGTGTAAGTGTACATTTAAAAACAAAAATACTTTTTGGACTGTGAAACATCAGTCTGCTTTTTTGTTTCAGGCTCACAGCTTATACTGGGCCCACATGCCCAGTGCACCACTCATATCTTGTTTAATAGTAGTGTAAGTGTACATTTAAAAACAAAAAAACTTTTTGGACTGTGAAACATCAGTCTGCTTTTTTGTTTCAGGCTCACAGCTTATACTGGGCCCACTCGCCCAGTGCCACCACTCATATCTTGTTTAATAGTAGTGTAAGTGTACATTTAAAAAAATAAAAACTTTTTGGACTGTAAAACATCAGTCTACTTTTTTGTGTCAGGCTAACAGCGTATACTGTGCCCACTTGCCCAGTGCCACCACTCATATCTTGTTTAATAGTAGTGTAAATGTACATTTAAAAAAATAAAAACTTTTTGGACTGTGAAACATCAGTCTGCTTTTTTGTGTCAGGCTCACAGCGTATACTGTGCCCACTTGCCCAGTGCCACCACTCATATCTTGTTTAATAGTAGTGTAAGTATACATTTAAAAAAATAAAAATCTATCTATCTATTGTATCTATCAAATGTATCTATTGCATCTATTGATCTATCTATCTAATCTATGTATCTATGTATCTATCAAATCTATCTATCTCGTGGCTGGACCGACCAAGCATCTTTTTCCATCTCCCGACTCCCGGTTCCTAAAATCCATGCCATATACATGTCCCCTGATAGGGGACGTAACAGGGATTAAACTGAAGAATAGTACTACTTAACACACCACTCATATCTGGTGGCACAGTAGATTGCACGCGCAGTGCCCCAAATTTGAAGTAGGAGGACCGACCAAGGATCTTTTTCCATCTCCCGGTTCCTAAAATCCATGCCATATACACGTCCCCTGATAGGGGACACCGCAGTGGAAGGTACCCGGCCGAAATTTCTTTGCACAAAAGGCAATCCCCAACCTGTACTCGATTGTGCAAAAGGAAGTAACCTTACCATGGGTCCCAGACCGCACGTCTTGTAATTCTCTGTCTGGGAAAATATCTATCTTTCAAATTTATCTATTTATCTATCAAATCTATCTGTCGTATCTATCAAATGTATCTATTGCATCTATTGATCTATCTATCTAATCTATGTATCTATCTAACAAATCTATCGATCTCGTGGCCGGACCGACCAAGCATCTTTTTCCATCTCCCGGTTCCTAAAATCCATGCCATATACACGTCCCCTGATAAGAGGAGTCTGAAGAAGAGGAGTCAGAGGAGGAAGGTGGCTTTGAGGAGGTGGAAGACCAAACACAGCAGGCATCCCAGGGGGCTTGTTGTCACCTTTCGGGGACCCTTGGTGTTGTACGTGGCTGGGTGGAGGAAGATACCTTCAATTACATCAGTGAGGACAAGGAACGGGACATGGCTAGCTTGGTATCCAACCTTGTGCAAATGGGGAGTTTGCGGTTGTGCAAATGGACTGTTTGCTGTTGTTTGCGGTGCGTTAAACGGGGAGTTTGGTCTGTCACTGTGAAGCGGGCGTAACCCTTACAATACATGATCGATACAATATCATACCTGATGTTTTAAAGCACGTTATTCCAAACAATTTAGGAATGTTAGGTGATTTCTGCCCTTTATGGATTAAAACCAGACTCTGCATCAACTATGTAATTTTCCGTGTGAGTTTTGCCATGGATCCCCCTCCGGCATGCCACAGTCCAGGTGTTAGTACCCTTGAAACAACTTTTCCATCACTATTGTGGCCAGAAAGAGTCCCTGTGGGTTTTAAAGTTTGCCTGCCTATTGAAGTCAATGGCTGTTCGTCCGGTTCGCTCGTTCGCGAACATTTTAAGTTCGCAACATCACTAATAAGGATCAATCACAATCCTTTAGAAAAAAATTATCAAATTATTTATCTACAAAAATCACCATAAATGTATGTCGCTTCTCTGTTGATAATTATTTGAAAGGTTTTTCTAAAGGATTGTGATCAACACCTAAGTTAGAATTAATTCTAGTTAATAAAAATCCTATTTAAGTCTAATGTTATTTGTTTATGTCTTTTTTAGGGTGGAATGATTTTTGTTTTAATGTTAGTACTGTTGTCATATAATAGCATAATATGTGAGTGCTGTATTTCAATTTATCTTTATTTCCTAAATGTATACTGTTTTTTATTTTATAAAAATGGACAATGCTAGTAATATTTTTGAAATTGTTAGTTCTTCAAACTGTAATTACTTCTATATCTGTGCCTTCTGGGTGTGCAAATGTGTTAATTTATTCTAATGTTGATTGGTGTATTAGCACTAGATATATGTAGCCACGAAAAATTAAGTTCAGCAGAATTTTTCAGAACGAACAATCAGGAAAATTAGTTTTCCAGAATATATGCTGGCTGCACTATTTGGGTATTTATTTTGTTTTAAATGAAATGAATACTGAATATTCATAGAACATTTACATTTGTTTTCATCAAATGAATATAAATGTTCACAAGCTAGAGGTGAAAAAGTGAGCCTTCTATTAGCGCCTCTGCACTAAACCTCCTATTAGCATCTCTGAGCTAAGCCTCCTATTACCGCCTTTGCACTAAGCCTCCTATTAGTGCCTCTGCACTAAACCTCCTATTAGCATGGCAGGGACTCTGTGAAGGTCACCAGGTTAGCGCGGCTTTCCAGCGCACAATTATTTATTTATAGGAAACAAATGAATACTGATGAATTTCATCATTATTTATTCATTGTCTTTCAATTTTGGGGTGCATTCGTTTTGATATTTGTTTAGTGGAAATTAAATGAATATCCTTGTTTCGTCACGAATTTGCATTCTTGAGGAAACCGAATGCACATGTCTAATTAACAGTGTGCATGCACTTGAGCGCAACCAGTTTATGAGCAATTTCCCAGCTTGGTTCAAGAGGTGCAAACAAGGTACACATTTGGAATTAATTACAGTTATGTGTAGGATTGAAAAATATAAATTAACAGTTTATTAAAACATCATGGTATTCCATAAAATGTTCTTTTAAAAATACAGCTATAATAGAAAATAAGAGACATTATAAGATTTGTACATCATATACTGATATGAGGTTGTTGTTATGTGTTTGTGTTTTGCACAGATCCTAAAGAACATTATTATGAATCTGATTCAGACAATGAATTTTATTTACATCAGCGACGTGGAGCCATCAAGCAGGCGAAAATTCACCAGGTCAAGCGTCATGAGTTCACAGCAACTTTCTTCCCACAACCTACGTTCTGCTCTGTCTGCCATGAATTTGTTTGGTACAGTAATTACAATTATACTCGCCTAAATCGTAATATTGCCGGTTTACAGGGAATTTAAAGAATGAATTGTGCATGAGAGCATTTCAGTTTTGAACAAAAACATCTGTTAAATACTTGTATTAGTAATAATGCTTCAAGTAAAAAATCACTGCACATTCTCCGAGTGTCTCACTTCTGACACAATACACGACACATAACCATATGCCTCTGAAACAGTAATAGATATTACCAGAAACATTTTTGCAGTTACAAATATATTGCAAAAATGCTTCTATTGAAAACCGAAATGCACAATTCTTTTATCATGTTCCTTAAGATTTCAGCGAAATACAACCTGAACCTGACCAGTCTTTGTCATTATAAATGTTGCATCAATTTGCCCCTGATATTGTATGCCCTCTCCCCTAAGGCAGTGTTTCTAAACTGCGGTCCTCAAATACACCTAACAGCCTAGGTTTTTATTATAGCTGAACTAGAACACAGGTGAAATAATCGGCTGATGGGTGAGAGCAGATTAGTAACCATGGTTACTAATCAGCTGATTATTTCACCTGTGCTCTAGTTCAGCTATAATTAAAACCTGGACTGTTGGGGGTACTTTAGGACCGTGGTTGAGAAACACTTCCCTAAGGTATCCATTTGCCTGCTACCAAATTTCCTGATAGCAGCAGGCGCAAAGCATATTTGCTTGAAAAATTTAAGATGTTCTTCCAAAAATAAATTGGGTCTGATTTATCATCTGGCAGGCAGACAAGTTTCACAGATAGAGAACCTGTCCTCCATGTTTGCAACAAGCTCTTCCCCTGCTCATCCCTGCACCATTGCCCCCTGCTCTCATATATACATATGTTTATACATGTGTTTATATGTTTATATATGTATCTATAAACATATATAAACACATAAATACACATGTATACATACACATATATATATATATATATATATATATATATATATATATATATATATATATATATATATATATATACATATATATATATATATATATACATATATACACATATTTAGATATGTTTTTGGTATGTATATATACACAATATAGCCCTTCCCATTCAAATACCTTGTCATATACCATTTAACCCTTATAACTTTATTTTTGTTATATTTATATGAATATTATTAATAGATAGAGTATATATAAGTGTAACACTTTATTGTAATGTATTTATTTTGTGTTTGGTGCAAATTTTTCTTTGGCCCCAAACCCTTTATGTGAGGACTTCAGTCGAGCTAACCCGACGAGCACGAATGTAGTTTGTGCTCACGCAGTCCCATTTACTTTAAACTTGTAATATTAGTGCAAGTTAGCGTGGGTGCAATATTTCAATATTGTGCGCGCTATTGTTAGCACGCCACTTGTAATCTAGTCCTTAATCCTGACTGGTTAATTACTTAAAGGACCAGTAAATACAGTAGATTTGGCATAATCAACAAATGCACGATAAAAAGACAATAGCCACTTATTCTGAACTTCAAATAAGCAGTAGATTTTTTCTGACAAATTTCAAAGTTATGTCTATTTCCACTCCCCCTGTATCATGTGACAGCCATCAGCCAATCACAAATGCATATACGTACCATGTGACAGCCATCAGCTAATCCCAAATGCATATACGTATATACGTATATTCTGTGAATTTTTGCACATGCTCAGTAGGAGCTTGTGGCTCAAAAAGTGTAAATATAAAAAGACTGTGCACATTTTGTTAATGGAAGTAAATTGGAAAGTTGTTTAAAATTGTATTCTCTATCTGAATCCTTAAAGTTTAATTTTAACTTGAGTGTCCCTTTAACCAATCAGAATTAAAATAATGATAAATAAGAGGAAATCTGGTCTAGTTGCCGACCATTTTTACAAAGGCAAAAAGAGGCTGCTGATTGGATATATGCTTTAATCAAGGAGGACAACATCACTGGAATAAAGATTAATGTAGGAAAATAATCTTTTTTTGTGGGATTGTTTTAGGTGTTTTAGAATGTTTAGTGTGGAGTTTAGCATTTGGGTTTAGTGAAGTTGACTCCCTTGTTATAGTGGTTTTTGGAAGTTAGGATATATGGCTGACAAGAGGGTGCTAGGAAATAGTATTAAAGGGACATTAAATATAAAATACATTGTATAATCTTAGTTTTGACTTTATTCTCTGACTCCCTCAAGCCATGGGTGCCACCATTTTACTGCATTCCAGTACAAATGTGTTTTTACATGTGCATCATCTCACTTTCAGATTCTTGCAGTGAAACTTAGGTTCCAAAGTGGCAGCAGCCATAATCAGAGAGTGGTGCACAAAATTGCATTTACTGTTTAAAGTTCCTTTAAAGGGAGCGTATACACCAATTTTCATATAACTACTTGTAATAGACACTACTCTAAAGAAGAATATGCTAATATACTAATCTAAACATCCAGTATAAAACCTTTTAAACACTTAGAAGCTCCCTGTTTAGCATGGTTGATGAGATTAGGCTGGGACACCAACTGAAAGGGACTGAAAAGCAGGAACAGCAGACACTCCCCCCTCCCTCAATAGGAAAAGACCATTACACAAACGGTATAAAGCAGGAATCTGAAGACTTCAGTTTACATCTGATACTTTGGGGCTTGGTTAAGAGTCTTAAAATTAGCACAATGTTTTAAAAAAATAAGCAAAACTATATATTGTTAAAAAAACACTCCCAGATTAGCTTTATTATGAATAGATAATCTACAAAACATTTATGCAAAGAAAAATCTAATGTGCAATTTCCTTTGCGTACTTGGATCTGAGTTATTTAGGGTTAATTGGAGTAAGGTTGTGGCAATTAGGATTAAGGGGGTCATGGTTAGGGTAAATTGTGGTGGAAAAGTTGTTGAACAATACTTACTGGAATTGGTGAGAATTCTCCCGCTTCTCTTAGAAACCCCACTACATAGCACAACATAACTTCACAGCGGAAGGACAATAACGTGTTCTGTCAACGCTAAATTGAACAAGAGCTGAGATTAAAACTGGCACTGAACATGTTCTTTAAATCAAATTAATTAAATCTGCAGATTAGTACATTTTATCCTTTATACAGCATGTATTAGACAGCTCAATTATTCTGTGCTCTAATTTAGCTCACTAGATAAAATGCCATAATTACTTTGCAAATTGTTTCACAAGATGGATCAGCAATAAAATATCATTACTTTTATCTTAATTAAAACATCTCCGTAATTATATTACTTGGTGCATACATAAAGTTAGTACAAAATATTCATTACAATCCTTTGCCTTTTGTTCAAATTTATAATATATTTATATCTACTGGAAAGTGGCAGGATCTAAGTTGTTTTTGTCTTCTGCCTATGCCTGTGACTGGTTAAGTGCTAATAAGTATGAGCTAGATTGGGATTTTTGTTTTACAGTTATATGCCCAGTGAGCAGAAATAAACTAATTTAAAGAAACACTCCCAAAAATGATGTCATCCATCTGAAAGATCTAAAAAAAAACATGTTTAGATACAGTGAGTACATTGGGCTGCATTTATGAAGCAGTGAATGCTGCTTTGGAGTCCCATCGGATGCTGCTTTGGAGTCCCATCGGATGCTGCTTTGGAGTCCCATCATTTCAGGTCCGCCTGAAACGGAAGTTAAGAAGCAGTGCTCATAAGACCCCTGCTCCTTAACCTTTTAGGTGGCGGATTGTAATCATCCTGATACGATACGATCAGGATGATTGACTGCCTCTGCTAGTGGCCGATTGGCCGTCAGTGAGCAGGGGATGGCATTGCTCAAGCATTTCACAGCGTATGATTCACTGCTCGACATTTAGTAAATGCTCGACATTGTCCCTTTTAATGTGCAGTGTTTAGAAAGACATATGGCAATGTTTATATTTGAGCAATTGTGAAAACCACTATCTATATCTGCAGACACTGACGCATACATTGGATTCTAGCAGCCTGAACTTGTGTCTGCATGGGGGGGTTGTATATTTGGTAGATAGTGAGAGGTAGAGACTGTTATCACGCTGAAAGGTGCATGAAACTCCATTTTTTTTCTTTTATGATTTAGATAGAACTTTCTTTTTTTTTTTTTAACTTTCCAATTAACTCTAAAACTGCTCGGTTTGGGGAAAAGAATAGGTATCATTTGTGTGGATACCTCACAGAAAATAAATTTTTCATTATTAAGTTCTATGAGTGCCAAATAGCAAAAAACAACTCTAGCACAGGAGAGTGAAATAGTTCAGCAGTAAATGGGTTAAGCAGTTTGTTCTCAACCTGTTTTATAATTATGCAAAACATTTTTTAATCAATAAGATTGCTGTGCAGCCTGGGAATTGTGTTCTGCTCATGGACTGAAGGTGCATGTGAGGATTTCTTTATACCCCAGGTAGCTATATGAATAATATTCATGAGGGTTAAAATTATCCACATGTGCAGTTCACTAAAAAGTTTTCACAGCTTCTTCATAGTTAAAGGGGCATGAACCCCAAAATTTTTCATGATTCATGTGATTTTACACAACTTTGCAATTTACTTCTGTTATCTAATTTGCTTTGTTCTCTTTGTATTTTTTATTGAAAATCATACCTAAGAGCAGCAATGCACTACTGGGAGCTAGATGCGGATTTGTTGCTGCACATACTTAGCACTAGTAGTGCATTGCTGCAACTTCAAAAAAGGATAGCAAGAGAATGAAGTTAATTTGAGCTAATTTGATAAAAGAAGTAAATTGGAAAGTTGTTTAAAATTGTATTTTTTATCTGAATAGTTTGGATTGTATGTCCCTTTAATTCACTGAAGCTCACATACCTATTTCTAGTAAATAATGCATGGAATAACATATTAAGTGTTCAATAGGGAGAGACCTCTAAGTTAGTTTCAACCAGTCACTTTTGTGTGCGGAATTATTAAAGTGAAACTAACGTTTTCTTTGCTTATTGTTTTAGGGGCCTGAACAAACAAGGATACCAATGCAGGCGTAAGATATCTTAATTTACTGCTGCATACTTATATATGCTTGGCAGAATGTACACATGCGCTTCAATCATTTTTATTTTGTACCCAAATACAGACTGCAATGCAGCAATTCACAAGAAATGTATTGATAAAGTTATAGCAAAATGCACAGGATCTGCCATCAACAGCAAGGAAACTATGGTATGTCATTAATTGTGTAAACAAGATAAATATTCTGTATATTTCTTAATATCGGTTTCAGATAAGCTGAAATGAATGACATTTTGTTTCTCTAAAAGTGTTTATTTAAAAGCATAGGAGTAAATAACAATCCTTTAGAAATACATATTTAAAGGGACAGTCAAGTCAAAAATAAACTTTCATGATAGGGAATGCAATTTTAAATAACTTTCCAATTTACATTTATCATCAAATTGGCTTGGTATTCTTTGTGGAAAACTAAATCTAGGTAAGATCATATATTAATGTCTAAGCCTTTAAAGGCCGCCTCTTATCTCAGTGCATTTTGCCAGTTTTTCAAAGCTAGACAAGACTAGTTCATGTGTGCAATATAGATAACATTGTGCTCACTCCCGTGGAGTTGCACTGATAGTTAAAATGCAAGTCTGTCAAAAAACTTAGATAAGGGGGCAGTCTGCAGAGGCTTAGATACAAGGTTTTCACAGAGGTAAAAATGTGTATTTAATATAACAGTGTTGGTTATGCAAAACTTGGGAATGGGTTATCTATCTTTTTAAACAATAAAAATTCTTGAGTAGATTGTCCCTTTAATGATTATCAACAGAAAAACACCATTAAAGTGTATGGGGAGTTTCGTTGATAGATCAGTTTATATGTTTTTCTAAAGAATTGTGATCACCCCCATAATGGGGTTTGTCCGGAACTTAGGGTTGCAAGGTATCCAGTATTCAGTGTTTCATCAGGCTGTCCTGTAAATTCTATACAAAAATATTGGCCAGGCCCCTGAGTGACCTCATATGACTGTGCATTTCAAATATGGCCCAGAAAGAAGTGACATTGTACAAGGACTACTCTCTGTATTAGTGGCAGCCATGAAGGTGACAACAAATCTTTTGTGTCTTTGGCTAGGAGTTGTTAAAACAGTGTTCTTTGTGTGTTATGTGAAGCCACTAGGATATAATCACTGCTCTGTGTTTGTATTGGGAACCACAGGCGTGTACAAACACTGCAACAGGTAGTCAAATGGTGTTAAATCACTGTTGTGTGTGTTACTGGCATCCAAGGGGGTCAAATAATTGATTTGTGTGTTACTGACATAATAACATTGCTGTTCATTAGAGGGGCCTAAGATATAGCTTTGGAGAGGGGTCATTGTGTAACCCCACCTACAACCTGTTCCCTGTAACCTGTTACCTACAGGTAGACAATATTTTTGTGAAGGACAGCTGGCAACCTTACTACCAATGACCATTTTAAAATGATTTGGAATGGGGAGGGAAGATTTGTATGTAGTGCTTGTGACTTGCACATTGTTTAAAAGTCAAAACTTGCAGGATTCAGACAGAGCGTGTAATTTAAGAGACTTTTAAATTCACTTCAATTTTCAAATGTACTTTGTTCTCTTGGTATCCCTTGTTGAAAAAGAATATGGACATATCCTACACTGGTGGGAGCTAGCTGCTGATTGGTGCCTGCACACATTTGTCCCCTGTGATTGGCTAACTAAATGTGTTCAGCTAGCTGTTAGTAGTGCAAAGATGTTCCTTCAACAAAGGATAACAAGAATTTGGAAATCAATAGAACACTCATGAACTTAAACTTTGTTTTTGTACGGCTTTGCAATAGAGATTGTAAGAACACCTTTTGAAGCAAGGTATTCTTCAGGGTCAAATCATATAATATTGTTTATTTATAAAGTTCTAATATTTTGTATATACTGTATACACATATTTATATGATACACAAACAGGTGAATAGATCTAAAGCAAGCTCATGCAACGGTCTACCATCTGTGATGGTTTATACTTATTTCACTGTTAGTGGCTATGGGGGCACTTGACATCCCAGGAAGCTCAGCATCAGTTATGTAGTATTGAAGTGCTAGTTTTCACTTTCTTTACAGAAGGGAACGTGTGTAAATGCCCTGAATGTCATTGTCTTTTTTACAGCTAAATAAAGAAAGATTTAAGATCGACATGCCACATAGATTCTCAGTCTACAGTTATAGAAGCCCAACATTCTGTGAGCACTGTGGGACGCTTTTATGGGGTATTTCAAAGCAGGGATTAAAGTGTATTGGTAAGTTCTTCAATGTACTGCAGCGTATACATAATGATAGATATTCACTCTTTTGTATGTATCTATGAAAACTCTGCTCGCAACCGTATAGACCATCCAGTGATAATTTATTTAAAGGGCCATTAAAGCCAATATTTTTCATGCATAAGACATTATTAATTGTATTTCAAAAGGTCTCAATGTAAAATACATGTTTTAAAGTATTTACAATCTCATTATGCATTATTTTAAAGCTTGGGACACACCCTTTGTAAAGCCTTTTGTGTTTAATGTCCCTATAACACCATTTCTTATTTTTCCAAACCATATATTTAGCAGCTCTATATACAGAGGCATCTCCAGGTACCATTTATGGACTGGAATACAGGGTTTTATAGTCAAATGTATAAGAGCCTCCTAAAATTGCCAATGCCAAAGACCTGTACATCAGTAGAAATATATGCATATGTATATACCTATATCTATGTCTAGATCTATCTATCTTTATCTATCTATCTATCTATCTATCTATCTATCATATGTGTATTATGTTATACCTGGATTTGTCATGTTAAGACTCTGGGTCCAGAGCAGTGCTCTTCATAGTATTTCACCCAGCTGTATACGTTTCCAAACGTTTCACTTCTCTGGTCAGACTAAGCTTCATGTGAATACTGGTGAAGTTGGAGGTGATACAAACATCTGTATATTACCGTAACATACGACAATTACATTTATAATTATTTTGCAACATTCATGTAACTATTTAAGAAAATCATGCAATAGTTAAAAAACAAACAACCCCCCACTGATTTAGTTAAATAATAATTTTAAAATATGTTATTGATCTACCTTTCTATGTATATATGTGTCTATCTTTATTGGATAAATAATTACAAAATATGAATTAAATAATACATTTTTATCTAATTTTTTTTTAGCCGTCTATCTTTCTATTTCTCATTCTCTATCCGTCTGTCCACCTATCTATCTATATATATATCTCTATCTTCTATCTATTATCTATCTATCTATCTATCTATCTATCTATCTATCTATCTATCTATATCAGTCTTTATCCATCTGTGTCATTTTATCTATCTATCATCTATCGATCTATCTATATCTATCTGTTTCTCTCTCTCTCTCTGCCTTTCTATCTATCTATCATCTATCTATCACCTATCTAATTATCTTTTTATTTATCTTTATCTGTCTGTTTGTCTGTATGTCTGTCCGTCATTATCTATCTATCATCTATCATCTATCTATGTATCTATCATCTATTTATCAATTTAAATCTATATATCTATATCTATCTACCTATCTATCTATTTCTCGCTCTATCTGTCTGTCTGTCTATCTACCTATTGCTGTATACAAACATATAAGTTTCCACTAGTGCCAGACTAGTAAGTAATTGCAGTGGGTAAGAAAGAAATGTACCAGTTAGTTACAGTCCAGCTAAGGGAAAATATACTATTATTTTTCTTGTCATAATTTTTAGGGGAAATTAAAAGGTGTGAAGTGATTATGTACTACAACTGGCACTATGACGTTAGTGTCAAAAATAAGAATTTGAAAGTTTGGTGAAGTTAGTCACTTAAATGACTTCTGTTGCTGCTAATTTTGTGCCATAAATAGATTGAAGAACTGTATGAATTTAAAGCAACATTATAATCAAAATATTCTATTACCCATATAAAAGATTTGCATTTAAACATATTTATTTGTTTGTTTGTAAAAGATGAAACATTTAAATTGAAACTAATACAAATACAGTATCAGTTATGTACTTCATAGTAATGCTCATTAGCTGATAGGTGTAACGGCTAATACTAGCAGGAAAATGCAGGTGACTGACAGCAAACATGCTATTATATGTAACCACCAATCAGCAAGCACTACCCAGGATGCAGAGCTAAAAATGGGCCGGCCCATAAGCTTAGAGTCTTGATTTTTCAAATAAAGATAGCAAGAAAACGATGAAAAATTGATAATACAAGTAAATTAGAAAATTGCTTAAAATTACATGCTCTATCTGAATCACGGAAGAAAAAAAACAGAATTTATGCTTACCTGATAAATTACTTTCTCCAACGGTGTGTCCGGTCCACAGCGTCATCCATAACTTGTGGGAATATCTCTTCCCCAACAGGAAATGGCAAAGAGTACAGCAAAAGCTGTCCATATAGTCCCTCCTAGGCTCCGCCCACCCCAGTCATTCGACCGACGGACAGGAGAAAAACAGGAGAAACTATAGGGTGCCGTGGTGACTGTAGTTAAAGAAAGAAATTCATCAAACCTGATTAAAAAACCAGGGCGGGCCGTGGACCGGACACACCGTTGGAGAAAGTAATTTATCAGGTAAGCATAAATTCTGTTTTCTCCAACATTGGTGTGTCCGGTCCACGGCGTCATCCATAACTTGTGGGAACCAATACCAAAGCTTTAGGACACGGATGAAGGGAGGGAGCCAATCAGGTTACCTAAACAGAAGGCACCACGGCTTGCAAAACCTTTCTCCCAAAAATAGCCTCCGAAGAAGCAAAAGTATCAAATTTGTAGAATTTGGCAAAAGTGTGCAGGGAAGACCAAGTCGCTGCCTTACATATCTGATCAACAGAAGCCTAGTTCTTGAAGGCCCATGTGGAAGCCACAGCCCTAGTAGAGTGAGCTGTGATTCATTCAGGAGGCTGCCGTCCGGCAGTCTCGTAAGCCAATCGGATGATGCTTTTCAGCCAAAAGGAAAGAGAGGTAGCAGTAGCTTTTTGACCTCTCCTTTTACCAGAATAGACGACAAACAGAGAAGATGTTTGTCTGAAATCCAGAGAGGAAGAATGAGGCAGGCACAACTTGAAAAGCCGCTTTAGATTCAAAACAGAAGGTGCTTTATTCGTATTCCATATAAAAGTTATACATGCAGACAGGCTAGGTGGACAAAAAGGTCTAACATGTTTCGCACCACCAGGGGTGCTTACTCATAGACTAATGTCTGTGTTTAAACTCCAACCCTTTATAGGGCAGGAAGCAGTCAAAATTAACCACTTCACGCCCCCAAAGGGAAAAAAAAATGAATAAAAACAACTACAACCCAGTGTGACACTGAAATTAATTTGCCATAATACAAAAAAGTAGTATACTTAGATTAACTCTTCATTATAATGAAGCATAAGAGAACTGTATAGAAACCTGTTGACAACATAGATAATGAAAATATATATTATTATTAATTATTCAACTACATATTGATACTAAAAAAGTGAATAAAGACATGATATGCATTTTAAATTTGATCAGATATCCAAAATAGTTCAAATAAGTATTATATGTATATGATTATGATAATTTTATATGCATTACCTATATGTATCAATTATCAATAAAATAATTTATATCGCATTCACGATTCATTCCATATGGTGAGCGAGTACACAATTTTAGAATCCAATAAAGTTCCTTTCTTTCCAAAATCTTATCCCTGTTACCACCCCGCAGGGGTGTTTTAGCTATGTCTATAACTTGAAATGAGAGATTTGCTAGATTTGTGAAATGAAAATTATTGAAATGGTCTGCAACTGCAGAATCCTGACTGTAATTTTTAATGTCTCTAACATGCTCATTATATCGTGTTCTTACTGCTCTTGTTGTTTTACCTACATACTGCAAAAAACAAATTTTGCAGGTCAGCAGGTACACAACAAATGTAAAGCCACAGTTGGCATAAAAGTCAATTGGATAAACTTTATTATTGAATTTGCAGACAAAATGATCATCCTGTAATATATTGGGACAGGCTAAACAATTTCTTATTCCACATTTAAAGTTTCCTTTTTTATTTAGCCAAGTACCTGCATGGTGGGAATGCACTGTATCTGATTTCACCAAACTTGGAGACAACATTTGTGCTAAAGTTTTAGATTTTCTAGATACAAATTTACAATTTTTAATGAATGGTTGTAAGATTTCATCTGCTTTCAAAAGATCTAAATGTTTTTTTATGATGTTAATTATCTGATCATACTGCTGACTATAGGGTGTAGAAAACACTATAGCATCATCATATTTTGGTTTTTTGTCTTGTTTTTTGGTTATTATAGTATCATCATGATATCTTACATTATTTCTCACATCCTCCAAATTTTTAAATTTATACCCTCTTTGGACCAGTCTGTCCCTCAATTCGATAGATTGTTTTTCATAAATATCATTGGATTTTGTATTCCGTCTAATTCTTAAAAACTGTGACTTCGGAATTGAGTGTATAAGATGTTGTGGATGTTGTGATTTGAAATGTAGAATAGTATTGCCTGCTGTTGGCTTTCTATATGTTTTAGTAATGATGGAATTATTATCAATGTGTATACTTAAATCCAAATAGTTGATTTCTTTTAAATTGTATTCCCCTGTAAATTTTAAATTCAGTTCATTATTGTCACAAAAACGAAGGAATTCTTTAAAAATATTATCATCTAAAGGGATCTTAAAAATGAAAAGCAAATCATCAATATAGCGTGTATACAATTCAATTTTGTCGCTCCAGATATTGTTTGGTGAATAAAGGTAAAGTTGCTCCCACCATGCCACATAAATATTGGCAAACGAGGGGGCAAATTTTGCCCCCATCGCCGTGCCGCATGTCTGTATATAAAACTCATTATCAAAAAGAAAATAGTTGTGAGACAACAAGAACTTTAAGATCTCACAAATATAATCCACTTGCTCCTGTGTATAAAGAGAATCTCTCTGCATGAAATATTTGACAGCTGTAATACCCTGACCCTGTGGGATGGAAGTATAAAGTGAGGTAATGTCAATGATGCCCCAAGAAAAATTGGGGTGCCACTGAGTACTCTCCAAAGTTAGAATAAGATGCGAGGTGTCCTGTAGGTAGCTCAACTGCGAAGTGGCAATAGGTTGTAAAATGGAATCTATCCATTCAGCTATAGGTTCAAAAAGTGAGCCAATTCCAGCCACAATCGGTCTACCCGGAGGACACCTCGCATCGTTTGTCTGAAATCCTTTGTTGCTTCTAAATAGAACTTTAAAGCACGGACTACATCCAAATTGTGTAACAAATGTTCCTTCTTTGAAACTGGATTCGGACACAAAGAAGGCACAACTATTTCCTGGTTAATATTCTTGTTGGAAACAACTTTTGGAAGGAAACCAGGTTTAGTACGTAAAACAACCTTATCTGAATGGAACACCAGATAGGGCGGAGTACACTGCAGAGCAGATAACTCAGAAACTCTTCTAGCAGAAGAAATAGCAACTAAAAACAAAACTTTCCAAGATAACAACTTAATATCTATGGAATGTAAAGGTTCAAACGGAACCCCTTGGAGAACTGAAAGAACTAAATTTAGACTCCAGGGAGGAGTCAAAGGTCTGTAAACAGGCTTGATCCTGACCAAAGCCTGTACAAAAGCTTGAACATCTGGCACAGCTGCCAATCGTTTGTGCAACAAGACAGACAGAGCAGAAATCTGTCCTTTTAGAGAACTCGCTGACAATCCCTTATCCAAACCTTCTTGGAGAAAGGAAAGGATCCTAGGAATTTTAATCTTACTCCATGAGAATCCCTTGGATTCGCACCAACAGATATATCTTTTCCATATTTTATGGTAAATCTTTCTAGTCACAGGTTTTCTGGCTTGTACCAGAGTATCTATCACAGAATCCGAAAACCCGCGCTTAGATAAAATCAAGCGTTCAATTTCCAAGCAGTCAGCTGGAGAGAAATTTGATTTGGATGTTCGAATGGACCTTGTACTAGAAGATCCTGTCTCAAAGGTAGCTTCCATGGTGGAGCCGATGACATATTCACGAGGTCTGCATACCAAGTCCTGCGTGGCCACGCAGGAGCTATCAAAATCACTGAGGCCCTCTCCTGCTTGATCCTGGCTACCAGCCTGGGAATGAGGGGAAACGGTGGAAACGCATAAGCTAGGTTGAACGACCAAGGCGCCACTAATGCATCCACTAGAGTCGCCTTGGGATCCCTGGATCTGGACCCGTAGCAAGGAACCTTGAAGTTCTGACGGGACGCCATCAGATCCATGTCTGGAATGCCCCATAATTGGGTCAACTGGGCAAACACCTCCGGGTGAAGTTCCCACTCCCCCGGATGGAATGCCTGACGACTCAGATAATCTGCCTCCCAGTTTTCCACTTCTGGGATGTGGATCGCAGATAGGTGGCAGGAGTGATCCTCCGCCCATTGTATGATTTTTGTCACTTCTCTCATCACCAGGGAACTCCTTGTTCCCCCCTGGTGGTTGATGTAAGCAACAGTCGTCATGTTGTCTGCTTGGAATCTTATGAATCTGGCCTTTGCTAGTTGAGGCCAAGCCCTGAGAGTATTGAATATCGCTCTCAGTTCCAGAATGTTTATCGGGAGAAGAGACTCTTCCCGAGACCCCTAGACCCTGAGCTTTCAGGGAGTCCCAGACCGCGCCCCAGCCCACTAGACTGGCGTCGGTCGTGACGATGACCCACTCTGGTCTGCGGAAGCTCATTCCCTGGGACAGGTGATCCTGAGTTAGCCACCAACAGAGTGATTCTCTGGTCTTCTGATCTACTTGAATAACTGGAGACAAGTCTGTATAGTCCCCATTCCACTGTTTCAGCATGCACAGTTGTAATGGTCTTAGATGAATTCTCGCAAAAGGAACTATGTCCATTGCTGCAACCATCAACCCTACTACTTCCATGCACTGAGCTATGGAGGGTTGTGGAACAGAGTGAAGAACTTGACAAGCGTTTAGAAGTTTTGACTTTCTGACATCTGTCAGGAAAATCTTCATTTCTAAAGAATCTATTATTGTCCCCAAGAAGGGAACTCTTGTCGACAGGGGCAGGGAACTTTTTTCTATGTTCACCTTCCATCCATGAGATCTGAGAAAGGCCAGAACGATGTCTGTGTGAGCCTTTGCCTTTGAAAGAGACAACGCTTGTATCAGAATGTCGTCCAAGTAAGGTGCCACTGCAATGCCCCTCGGTCTTAGAACCGCTAGAAGGGACCCGAGTACCTTTGTGAAAATCCTTGGAGCAGTGGCTAGTCCGAATGGGAGAGCCACAAACTGGTAATGTTTGCCCAGGAAGGCGAACCTTAGGAACTGATGATGGTCTTTGTGGATAGGAATATGTAGATATGCATCCTTTAGATCCACGGTAGTCATAAATTGACCCTCCTGGATAGTAGGCAAAATCGTTCGAATAGTTTCCATTTTGAATGATGGCACTCTGAGAAATTTGTTTAGAATCTTTAAATCCAGAATTGGTCTGAAAGTTCCCTCTTTTTTGGGAACTACGAACAGATTTGAGTAAAACCCCATTCCCTGTTCCACGGTTGGAACTGGGTGTATCACTCCCATCTTTAACAGGTCTTCTACACAGTGTAAGAATGCCTGTTTCTTTGTTTGGTTTGAAGATAAGTGAGACATGTGGAACCTTCCCCTTGGGGGTAGTTCCTTGAATTCCAGAAGATAACCCTGAGAAACTATTTCTAGTGCCCAGGGATCCTGAACATCTCTTGCCCAAGCCTGAGCGAAGAGAGAGAGTCTGCCCCCTACTAGATCCGGTCCCGGATCGGGGGCTACTCCTTCATGCGGTTTTGGTAGCAGCAGCAGGCTTCTTGGCCTGCTTACCCTTGTTCCAGCCTTGCATCGGTTTCCAAGCTGGTTTGTTTTGTGAAGCATTACCCTCTTGTCTAGAGGCTGCAGAGTTAGAGGCCGGTCTGTTCCTGAAATTGCGAAAGGAACGAAAATTAGACTTATTCTTGGCCTTGAAAGGCCTATCTTGTGGAAGGGCATGGCCCTTACCCCCAGTGATGTCAGAGATAATCTCTTTCAATTCTGGCCCAAAAAGGGTTTTACCCTTGAAAGGGATATTAAGCAATTTTGTCTTGGAAGATACATCCGCTGACCAAGACTTTAGCCAGAGCGCTCTGCGCGCCACAATTGCAAACCCTGAATTTTTCGCCGCTAATCTCGCTAACTGCAAAGCGGCATCTAAAATAAAGGAATTAGCTAGCTTAAGTGCGTGAATTCTGTCCATAACCTCCTCATACAGAGTCTCTCTACTAAGCGACTTCTCTAGTTCCTCGAACCAAAACCACGCTGCTGTAGTGACAGGAATAATGCACGAAATAGGTTGCAGGAGGTAACCTTGCTGTACAAAAATCTTTTTAAGCAAACCCTCCAATTTTTTATCCATAGGATCTTTAAAAAGCACAATTATCCTCGATAGGAATAGTAGTGCGCTTGGCTAGAGTAGAAACTGCCCCCTCAACCTTAGGGACTGTCTGCCATAAGTCCTTTCTGGGGTCGACCATAGGAAATAATTTCTTAAATATAGGAGGGGGGACAAAAGGTATGCCGGGCTTCTCCCACTCCTTATTCACTATGTCTGCCACCCGCTTGGGTATAGGAAAAGCGTCGGGGTGCACCGGAACCTCTAGGAACTTGTCCATCTTGCACAATTTTTCTGGAATGACTAGGTTATCACAATCATCCAGAGTAGATAGCACCTCCTTAAGCAGTGCGCGGAGATGCTCTAACTTAAATTTAAATGTCACTACATCAGGTTCTGCCTGCTGAGAAATTCTTCCTGAATCTGAAATTTCCCCATCTGACAAAACCTCCCTCATTGCCACTTCAGATTGGTGTGAGGGTATGACAGAAAAATTTTCATCAGCGCCCTCCTGCTCTACAGTGATTAAAACAGAGCAATCGCGCTTTCTCTGAAATGCAGGCATTTTGGATAAAATATTTGCTATGGAGTTATCCATTACTGCCGTCAATTGTTGCATAGTAACAAGTATTGGCGCGCTAGAAGTACTAGGGGTCTCCTGCGTGGGCAAAACTGGTGTAGACACAGAAGGAGATGATGTAGAACTATGTCTACTCCCTTCATCTGATGAATCATCTTGGGCAACTTTACTATCTGTGGCAGTACTGTCCTTACTTTGTTTGGACGCTATGGCACAATTATCACACAATTTTGAAGGGGGAGACACATTGGCTTCCATACATACAGAACATAGTTTATCTGAAGGCACAGACATGTTAAACAGGCTTAAACTTGTCAATAAAATACAAAAACCGTTTTAAAACAAAACCGTTACTGTCTCTTTAAATTTTAAACAGGGCACACTTTTTTACTGAATATGTGAAAAACTATGAAGGAATTGTTCAAATTTAACCAATTTTCACCACAGCGTCTTAAAGCATTCAAAGCATTGCACCCCAAATTTCAGATCTTTAACCCTTAAAATGACGAAACCGGAGCCGGTTACAGTTTTAACCCCTCTACAGTCCCAGCTACAGCCTTTGCTGCGACTTTACCAAACCCAGGGGGGTATACGATACCAAATGAAGCCTTCTAGGAGCCTTTTCAACAACTTCCAGACCCACACACATGCAGCTGCATGTCCTGTTCTCAAAAGTAACTGCGCAGTAATGGCGCGAAAATGAGGCTCTGCCTACTACAGAGAAGGCCCTTCCTGACTGGGAAGGTGTCTAAACCAGTGCCTGACGTGAAAAAAACGTTCCCCAATTTTATAAAGTGTGAATTTCAACATTAAGCTGTATAAAATGCCCAAATAAAGCAATCGATCTAGCCCATAAAAGTGTCTACCAGTTTTATAGCCCATATTAAGCCCTTTATTCTGTTTGAGACTAAGAAAATGGCTTACCGGTCCCCCTGAGGGGAAATGACAGCCTTCCAGCATTACACAGTCTTGTTAGAAATATGGCTAGTCATACCTTAAGCAGAAAAGTCTGCCAACTGTTCCCCCCAACTGAAGTTATCTCATCTCAACAGTCCTGTGTGGGAACAGAAACCGATTTTAGTTACTGCTGCTAAAATCTTACTCCTCTCACAAACAGAACTCTTCATCTTTTTCTGTTTCAGAGTAAATAGTACATACCAATACTATTTTAAAATAACAAACTCTTGATAGTAGAATAAAAAACTACAACTAAACACCACATACTCTTCACCATCTCCGTGGAGATGCTGCCTGTGCAACGGCAAAGAGAATGACTGGGGTGGGCGGAGCCTAGAAGGGACTATATGGACAGCTTTTGCTGTACTCTTTGCCATTTCCTGTTGGGGAAGAGATATTCCCACTAGTTATGGATGACGCCGTGGACCGGACACACCAATGTTGGAGAAATTGGGTTTAGTGTCCCTTTTAATGTACTCAGGGGTCGTTGTCTGCAAAGGAGCTGGAAGATAGCAAGAAAATGCATTTAGTTTGTGTACTTCCTAACAATGGTCATTAGATGATAGGTCCCAACGCTAATTGTACCCGTCAGCCAATGAGAACTAGCAGGAAATACACAATTGATACAAACATTTGCTGGCAACTGTCAAAACCTGAGCTGAACATGCCAGTTAATCAAACGGACATATGACGTCACCAAGCACTTGTGCTTTCCTGCTAGGACCAGTAATGTGTTAGAATGTCCCTTTTAGACTTTCAGTTTGCTATGACATATTCCTGTCAACATCTCAACAGGAATACCTATAGAACCATGTCACTTAACTTTTTTATTTCTCTCTTTAAGAGTGTGGCATGAATGTTCATCATAAATGCCAAAATAAAGTTGCAAATCTATGCGGCGTTAACCAAAAAATGATGGCGGAAGCCCTGGCAATGATAGAGAGCACCCAAAAGGTAAACCTTTCATTGTATTACTAGTCTATGCATTTTTTTTATTATTTTGACAGATTTAAAATATAAAAATATTGAGGGGTTAATCACAATAATGTAGAAAAATGTATCAAAAATGTAATCTAATGTTTAGTAAATATTTTAGTATTGTTTGTTTATAAAGCTCCATTAAAAACAATTCTACGTGTGAAATGCATGCAGTTAAAAATTATTATATATCAAATCATAAAGGGGTAATAATAAAATATCATAATGTCCTAGAGCACTTTATTATTAAACTATTGATTGAACAGAAGTATGTGTTAAACATCTGCAAAATGATTAAACACATAGGGATCCATTTATCAAATGTCGAGCGGACATTATTTTTATACGCTGTCCACAGTTATCATTGCATAAGCATTTCACCAGAACAACAAAACCACAAGGCAAATCACTATTATAAAGATAGTATAAAATGTATTGTTTTCCAGTTCTTATCTGATAAAGGTAGGGACAGTATGTAGCAGGGTTAGCTTTGATAAGTCAGTGGGTGCATTTCAATTTTCAGAGCTAAATTACATGAAAAGTGGGCAAAATAAATAATGAAAATATATTGCAAAGATGTTTTCTTATGCTTAACTAAACATTTTATATAAAAATCTCAAGGTGGTTTACCGTCCCTAAAAGGGTGGCTTTATGGTAAAATGGAGATCGATTCAGTTAATAAGCTTTGCTGTATTTTACTCAGAAACATTGTGATGTTTTTTATTTAAAATATTAAAAATCAAAACAAAAAAATGGGTGATTCCATTTTTCCAATATCTAAAAAAAATCTGAATAATTGGAATTGCCCCCAATGTTTGTAACATTACTATACACATAGTACTTTTGTCACGTGCAGGAAAGGGCATGAGGAGTGTGCTTATTTTTTTTCTCATTTACTTGAAAATTTTGCTTATATTATTTTTATTGACATTAATTTTAGGATAAACGACAACGAGATTCTGAGCCCATATACAGAGAAAGGCCTCTTGAAGTTGTATCACCAAACAAGAAACAAAATCTGTCTCCAATACAACCAGTAAGAAAAGGTATTTATCTTATAGTAGCAATAAAACAGCAGAGGATAATTCTTCCCAGATGCCCCTGCTCTGACTAAGAAGCAAAAGGCACTTATATTCTATGTGCACTCTCTATTATACTATTTTTGAGTTATAAACTAAAAACTAAAAACTTTTTTATTTAATTTGTAGATATAAAAAAGAGAAACAAAATGGAACTTAGATTATTAAAATAGCCTATCCTTAAACTATGCAAAATGTACCAAATAGAAAGTTTGGTGATGGTGTGGTCCAATTGTCCAATCAAATAGAAGTCCCAATCAGGAGGCAGCTCTTTCAAATTGGCCTTGGCACATTGCTTAGAAGTCCCAACAAAATAAAGGAAGGCACCATATAGTGTAGTATATCTATTGTTTTATAGAGCTTATAATATAATTTGTACTCACAAGACTGTAGCACCAGAGGTGGCCTACAAAACCATGTTGAGATCTCACAGTTTCCCAGATAATTGATTCTTTGCACTTGGAAACCGTAGGGACTCCACAAGACCATTTGTAGTTTATAAGAGACACCAGGTTATCTTAAAAGAAATGTATTAAAACAACAAGAACCTCACAGTGAGATAGTAATATGTTTCTTAGCATTTACAAAGGCTCTTGTCTCATACAGCTGGTAACAAAATTAAAACCACCACAAAAAATCAAATACACAGTTTTGATCGTACTCATAACTGAATGCAAACTCACACAGCCTGGACAGATGTGTTTGTAATAGAATAAATTCTAACATCACAAATGTGAAAAGTCCTGTGATTTAAACACAGCCATTATTATTTTAACCATATAAAAAACTGTTGCAGGATATAATTTGAAAGTGTTTACTGTCCTTTAAATCCCTATCTAAGGCATCAAACAGAAAATCTTTGATAAAATAATAGTGCAAACAAATAAAATAGTCTTTTCGTTAAAAAAATAATTCAGCCTACACAACTAAAATGCTTATAAGAGGTCTCATCCAAATTGTTCTAAAATGAAGATGGGAGAGGATAGACAATTGTTCTGTTATCTGTATTGGTTGATAAAGCTACTGATTTCATATTTTTATTATTTTACTGAAGGGTTCTGGTTTGATGACAGTTTTCCTTATTTCCAGTATTTTGACGATCATTAACTTGAAAGTTGGAATAATGAATAACAAAGTAACATAAACAACTGAAGGTTTTTCTTATATTGCTATGATTTTTCTTTCCATTTTTTTAAAAAACAAGTTAACGAAGCACTCAAATGCTAAATGTATTATTGATACCCGATCAAGGGCCATATTTGAGTGGAGCGTTCCCACTCACTTGTTAACTTCGCTAGACAGAGGTTTTTGTGTGCACCAGGTATTGTGCATATTACAAGTTAAAAGTAAAGTTTTCGCACAAGCACTAACCCGATATGCACAAAAAGATGAAGATCAAATATTGCAACCACGTTAACGATTTCCCCTTAATGAAAAAAAAAAAAAAATAACGCCCTTACTTGCACGCAAACCCAATCACATTTTCTCAAGTGCATTCTTTACATAGAATAATATGTTCTATTTATTCATAAATACATATTTCTATATACAGTATATATGCTTTTTTTGGTAAAATATATATCTATACCTATAAATAGATGATTATATATAGATATATATAGATATATATATATATATATAGGAATATCTATGTAAAAATACATAGAACAGATTCCCTTATGTGAGGAACATTGGAATGTGAAATACTTACAGTAAATACACAGTATGACACTTTATTAAATATTTATAAAATTATTTTATAAATATGATTTTTAATTTCTTCTAAAGATGTGGTGAGTCCACGGGTTCATCTTAATTACTGTTGGGAATAACACTCCTCGCCAGCAGGAGGAGGCAAAGTGCACCACAGTAAAAACTGTTAAGTATCACTTCCCTACCCATAACCCCCAGTCATTCTCTTTGCCTCTATGTGCATGGAGGAGGTGTATTTTTTGTGTGTAATTAAAATTATATTTTCAAAGAAGATTGAGTATTCAATCAAGCTACAGGGTATAACCTAGCCCATGTTAGTCTTTGCAGTTGAGCTGTGGTGGTTTTAAAGCGGTGGAGAATTTGCAAAGTGGTGCTTGCTTCATTTCTCTACCTAAGCTGCCCTGATTTTAGATATCTAAGTTTGTTACTTGGCTACCGATGTTATCCTAGTCGCCGTGAGGAGAATGTGTCCTCTCATATTAGGAGCTGTCCTCATGTCAGACAGCAGAGCAGGTAAGTGCTGTTTTCCTTCCTATGGGGAGAGGGGCACTTCAGAATACCTGTTTTATTTAATGTAAGCGACGGATAATGCACTCATGGGATGGGTGTTATTACTAGACATGCTCGCAGGCACAGGTTGTAGAGACATGTGAGACTGAAGAGTCTCAAGGCTAATTTTTTTTTGTTTGTGTTTTTTAGCTGCACTGTTTATTATTAGTTAAATGGTTTGTTTTGCTTCAGTTTGCTGGTGTATTTTAACCACGCCCACCTCCTTGTTCAGACCATGAGAGCGTTTTCGCGCCTTTGGACGTCGGTGACGTCATTGGGCCTGCGCATTTCGGCTCTGTGTGAATCCTTGCTGCATAGTGAGGAGCGCTTTAGGAGCGCAAGTGATACGTTGCAAGGTTGATCCGCTTCAAGTGGTGGTAAGAGCACATCGGTATACTGAGGTATGGAGGGAGGTTTTTTCTGAGGTCATTTTATTAAAAGTGTTTATTAAAGACTTATTCTTTTGAATTGTTTAATTCTTGTTGTATATTAAACGCTAGAGAGTTTGAATAGAGGATAATTCCAGTTATGTCTGATATGAATTTCACTCATTTCAATCCCTGTTTATTGTGTTTAGACGCACACATTGCAGCTCCTATGCAGTTCTGTTCTTCCTGTGTAAAACAGACATTGCAGGGTAAAGAAAAAAAAAAGTTTTTTTAATGTTGAAAGTTATGTCTCTCAGGAGGATGTTGTCTAGGTAATGCCAGGACCTTCCCCTATTTCGTCCCATGCCTCTATGGCAGCTAACACTGTGTCCTGCTGTTCCTCTTTAACTTCCAGCGGAGCATTTTTAAAGGCAGAGATTGCTGCACAGGTGTCCTCAGTGATATTTGCAGCCTTAGCTGAGTTTCCCAGATTTTCAGGGAAGCGCAAGAGGAAATCTAAGGTTTCAGAGACTAGGGTATCTGTTTCTAACGCTGAACCTCAGGTTCCTTTAAGATCAGAGGATGAGGACAATTCTCACTCAGAGGGTGAGATTTCAGATTCAGACAGTATAATGCCCTTCTCTGAGAGTGAAGGTTCTCCCTTCAGGTTTAAGCTAGAACACCTCTGGGTGTTACTAAAGAAGGTTTTAGCTACTTTGGACGATTCTGATTCTCAGGCAGTAGTAACACCTAAGAAGTCCAATAAACTTAATAGTTTCTTTGATGTTCCTTTCTCTTCAGAGGTTTTTCCGGTCCCAGATAGGGCTAAGGAAATCATAGCGCAAGAGTGGGAGAAACCAGGAGTGGTTTTTAATCAGTCTCCTGTGTTTTAGAAAATGTTTCCAGTAGATTCTTTCATTACAGAGGTCATGTCTTCGGTACCCAAGGTAGAGGGTGCCATTTCCACTCTAACCAAGAGGACGACTATACCTATTGAGGATAGTTGTGCCTTTAAGGATCCTATGGATAAAAAGATGGAGGCTTATCTTAAGAAGATCTATGCACATCTTGGTCTCCAATAGCAACCAGTGGTCTGTATTGCTACGGTGACTAGTGCTGCCTCATATTGGTTTGAGGCATTAACAGATTCTCTACAGGAGGAAATGCCTCTTGATGAGATTCAGGACAGAATCAGAGCTCTCAGGTTTGCCAATTCCTATATTGCTGATGCGATCCTCCAGGTCCTTAGATTGGGAGCTAAGGCTTCTGGTTTTGCCGTTTTGGCCAGACGGGCTTTATGGTTGAAATCTTGGTCAGCTGATGTTTCATCTAAGGTTAAACTGATGGCTCTTCCTTACATGGAAGACCTTATTTGGACCGGGTTTGAAAGAAATAATTTCTGATGTTACAAGCGGAAAAGGGTCTTTTCTGCCCCAGGATAAGAGGAGCAAACCGAAGGGACGTCAAAGTAATTTTCGTTCCTTTCGCAACTTTAGAGGAAAGTCCTCCTCATCTTCGTCCAAGAAGGATAATAACAAGCCAGCCTGGAAATCAACTCAGTCCTGGAGTAGGAGTAAGAAGGCCAAAAAGCCTGCTACTGACTCTAAGTCTGCATGAAGGGGTTGCCCCCAATCCAGACCTGGATCTAGTGGGGGGCAGACTCTCTCAGTTCGCTCAAGTCTGGTTAAGGGATGTTCCAGACCCATGGGTGGTGGAAATTGTGTCTCAGGGCTACAGGTTGGAATTCAAGGGTTGTCTCCCAGGGGCAGGTTTTGCCTTTCCAGGTTATCTGCAGACCAGATAAGGAGAGAGGCGTTCTTGAGGTGTATCAAAGACCTCTTGGCCCTGGGGGTGATTGTTCAGGTTTCAAAGTTGGAACAGGGTCTGGGTTTTTATTCAAACCTGTTTGTGGTTCCAAAAAAAGAGGAAAACTTCCGCACGATTCTAGACTTAAAATGTCTAAACAAATTCCTCAAGGTTCCATTGTTCAAGATGGAAACCATTCGGACAATTCTTCCTTTGATCCAAGAAGGTCAGTATATGACAAGCATAGATTTGAAGGACGCTTACTTACATTTTCCCATCCAGAGGGATCATCACATGTTTCTGAGATTTGCATTTCTGGATCGTAACTTTCAGTTTGTGGCCTTGCCTTTTGGCTTGGCCACAGCTCCCAGAATATTCTCAAAGGTTCTAGGGACCTTTCTAGTGGTGGTCCGGTCAAGGGGGATAGCAGTGGCCCCCTATCTGGATGACATTCTAATTCAGGCTCCCTCATTTCCAAAGGTGAAATCTCACATGGAGATGTTACTCTCCTTTCTCTGGTCTCACAGGTGGAAGGTAAATGTGGAAAAGAGTTCTCTGGTTACAGCAACAAGAGTTGTGTTCGTAGGGACGATTATAGACTCTGTTCTGATGAAGATATTCCTGACGAAGACCAGAACAGTCAAGCTCGTATCGGCTTGTCGAGTCCTTCAGGAGACACTTGGTCCTTCAGTTGCTCAGTGTATGGAAGTAATTGGACTGATGGTGGCAGCCATGGACATCGTGCCATTTGCTCGTTTTCATCTGAGAGCTTTACAGTTATGCATGCTCAATCAGTGGAACGGAGATTATCTGGATCTTTCTCCAAAGATAGTGTTGGATCAGAAGACAAAGGATTCTCTTCATTGGTGGCTTTCTCGGGAGCAACTGTCCCGGGGCACTTGCTTTCAGAGACCATCTTGGGTGATAGTGACTACAGACGCCAGCCTGGTGGGCTGGGAGGCAGTCTGGAAATCCCTCAAAGCTCAGGGTCTTTGGACTCAGGAGGACTCATAAGCCATGCGGATCACACTCCTCAACCAAAGAGCTAGAGTAGGGGCAGATGCCCTCTGACCTATATACTTCCCAGAAAAATTTACAAATAAAGTGGAAGACTTCCGAAAGTCTTTAGTTGCTTCCAAGTAAAACTTAAGAGCACAAACCACATTCAGATTATGCAGCAAGCGCTCCTTGTCTGAAGCAGGTTTTGCCTTTCCAGGTTATCTGCAGACCAGATAAGGAGAGAGGCGTTCTTGAGGTGTATCAAAGACCTCTTGGCCCTGGGGGTGATTGTTCAGGTTTCAAAGTTGGAGCAGGGTCTGGGTTTTTATTCAAACCTGTTTGTGGTTCCAAAAAAAGAGGAAAACTTCCGCACAATTCTAGACTTAAAATGTCTAAACAAATTCCTCAAGGTTCCATTGTTCAAGATGGAAACCATTTGGACAATTCTTCCTTTGATCCAAGAAGGTCAGTATATGACAAGCATAGATTTGAAGGACGCTTACTTACATGTTCCCATCCAGAGGAATCATCACATGTTTCTGAGATTTGCATTTCTGGATCGTAACTTTCAGTTTGTGGCCTTGCCTTTTGGCTCGGCCACAGCTCCCAGAATATTCTCGAAGGTTCTAGGGACCTTTCTAGTGGTGGTCCGGTCAAGGGGGATAGCAGTGGCCCCCTATCTGGATGACATTCTAATTCAGGCTCCCTCATTTCCAAAGGTGAAATCTCACATGGAGATGTTACTCTCCTTTCTCTGGTCTCACAGGTGGAAGGTAAATGTGGAAAAGAGTTCTCTGGTTACAGCAACAAGAGTTGTGTTCGTAGGGACGATTATAGACTCTGTTCTGATGAAGATATTCCTGACGAAGACCAGAACAGTCAAGCTCGTATCGGCTTGTCGAGTCCTTCAGGAGACACTTGGTCCTTCAGTCGCTCAGTGTATGGAAGTAATTGGACTGATGGTGGCAGCCATGGACATCGTGCCATTTGCTCGTTTTCATCTGAGAGCTTTACAGTTATGCATGCTCAATCAGTGGAACGGAGATTATCTGGATCTTTCTCCAAAGATAGTGTTGGATCAGAAGACAAAGGATTCTCTTCATTGGTGGCTTTCTCAGGAGCAACTGTCCCGGGGCACTTGCTTTCAGAGACCATCTTGGGTGATAGTGACTACAGACGCCAGCCTGGTGGGCTGGGAGGCAGTCTGGAAATCCCTCAAAGCTCAGGGTCTTTGGACTCAGGAGGAGTCCAAACTACCGATCAACATTCTGGAGTTGAGAGCAATTTACAATGCACTTTTAGCTTGGCCTCAGTTTTCCTTGAACCAGTTCATCAGATTCCAATCAGACAACATAACATCAGTAGCGTACATCAACCATCAGGGGGAACACGAAGTTCCCTAGCGATGAGGGAGGTGTCTCGGATCATTTAGTGGGCGGAAGACCACTGTTGTTTTCTGTCAGCCATCCACATCCCCGGAGCAGACAACTGGGAAGCGGATTTTCTAAGCAGGCAGACTTTCCATTTTGGGGAATGGGAACGCCATCCGGAAGTGTTCTCCAAACTGGTATCCAGATGGGGGATGCTGGAGTTGGATCTCATGGTGTCCTGCCAAAATGCAAAGCTTCCAAGGTACGGTTCCAGGTCAAGGGATTCTCAGGCCTTTCTAATAGACACCCTGGTAGTTCCGTGGAACTTCCAGTTGGCTTATCTTTTTCCTCCATTTGCCCTCCTGTCTCGGGTGATTGCCCGTAAAAGACAGGAACGAGCATCGGTGATTCTAATCGCCTCAGCTTGGCCTCAGAGAATCTGGTATGCAGATCTAGTGGAGATGTCAACTCTACCTCAGTTGAAGCTTCCCCTGAGGAAGGGCCTTCTTCTTCAGGGGCCTTTTCTTCATCCAAATCTTGTTTCTCTGAAGCTGACTGCTTGGAGATTTAACGCTTGATTCTATCTAAGCGAGGTTTTTCAGAGTCAGTGATTGAGACACTGATCCAGGCTTGTAAGCTGATCACTGAAAGGATTTACCATAAGACATGGAGGAAATATCTTTTTTGGTGTGAAGCTAAGGGATATTCTTGGAGTAAGGTTAGGATCCCAAGAATATTATCCTTTCTTCAGGAGGGTCTGGATAAAGGCTTGTCTGTTAGTACCCTGAAGGGTCAAATTTCGGCCTTATCAGTCCTTTTACAGAAATGTTTGGCAGATGTGCCAGACATTCAGTCTTTTTGTCAGGCCTTAGTCAGAATTAGGCCTGTGTTTAAGGTGATTGCTCCTCCTTGGAGCCTTAATCTTGTGCTTAAGGTTTTACAACGGCGTCCGCTTGAGCCGATGCATTCCCTTGACATTAAACTTTTTTCTTGGAAAGCTTTGTTCTTGTTGGCTATTTCTTCTGCTCTGAGAGTATCTGAACTCTCTGCTTTACAGTTTTATTCTCCTTATCTCATTTTTCATGCTGATAAGGCTGTTCTTCATACTAAGTTGGGATTCCATCTCAAGGTTGTATCTACTAATAATATTAATCAGGAAATTGTTATTCCTTCCCTGTGTCCGAAGCCTTCTTCAGACAAGGAGCGCTTGCTGCATAATCTGAATGTGGTTTGTGCTCTTAAGTTTTACTTGGAAGCAACTAAAGACTTTCGGAAGTCTTCCACTTTATTTGTTAATTTTTCTGGCAAGTATATAGGTCAGAGGGCATCTGCCCCTACTCTAGCTCTTTGGTTGAGGAGTGTGATCCGCATGGCTTATGAGTCCTCTGGGAAACAACCTCCAGAGAGGATTAAGGCTCATTCCACCAGAGCCATAGCCTCTTCTTGGGCTTTCAAAAAGTATGCTTCTATGGAGCAGATTTGCATAGCTGCAACTTGGTCTTCTTTGCATAATTTTTCTAAATGTTACAGATTTTATACTTTTGCCTCATCTGAGGCAGCTTTTGGGAGAAAGGTTCTTCAAGCAGTGGTGCCTTCTGTTTAGGCATGCTGGTTTTTTATCCCTCCCTATTCATCTGTGTACTCTAGCTTGGGTATAGGTTCCCAACAGTAATTAAGATGAACCAGTGGACTCACTACATCTTTAGAAAAAAACAAAATTTATGCTTACCTGATACATTTATTTCTTTGAGATGTGGTGAGTCCACGGACCCACCCTTTGTTTTTTGGGTAATTGTTTTAGGTTTTTGACTAAACCTCAGTCACCTCCGCACCTTGTTTCACTTTCCTTTGTCCATTTACTTCCAGTCGAATGACTGGGGGTTATGGGTAGGGAAGTGATACTTAACAGTTTTTACTGTGTTGCTCTTTGCCTCCTCCTGCTGGTGAGGAGTGGTATTCCCAACAGTAATTAAAATGAACCCGTGGACTCACCACATCTCAAAGAAATAAATTTATCAGGTAAGCATAAATGTTGTATTTTTCAGCTGCCTGACTGCAAAGGGCTCCAATTATATATATATATATATATATATATATATATATATATATATATATATATATATATATATATATATATATATATATACATATGTATTTATGTGTTAATATGTGTAAATATGTCTGTAAATACATAAATACACATATAAATACAACAAAAATTTTTTATGTAAGCTGTTGTATTATTATTGATACTATTTTATATTGTATCAATCATCATATTCATCATCATCATCACCAAATAATCCAAATAGACTTTTTCAGTGACAGCATACCTATATAGGCTCAGCTGTGTGCACTATGGGCTAGATAACGAGTGGTGCGCTATCTTTTGCGTGTGAGCAATATCGGGTTTTTGGGGCAGTTTGCCCGCATGTTAAGTTCTGCTCATTTTACAAGTAGATAGTAAACGTGATCACTTAAACGCAATCAGGATTTACGCTACAATGATCACTGTGTCCTTAGAGCTCTGGTTAACTGTATTGCAAAACAAAAAAGTGTCACAAAAAACATCAAAAATGTATAATAAAGTAAACTTACACTCATAATAACACTATCTAATAAAAATTGTTTTAAAAAAATATTGCTCAAAGATATGAGGTCTGAGGTGTTAGGGAAAAATAGGGAAGTCAAATGGCTTTAACATAGAGATACATACATATACATGTCCAAATATATATATATATATACATATACATATATATTTATTTATATGTGTGTACATATGTATTTATATGTGTGCACATATGCATTTATATGTGTGTATATATGTATTTATATGTGTGTACAAATGTATTTATATGTGTGTATATATGTATTTATATTTGTGTATAAAAAATATATATTTGTGTATATATATATATATTTATATGTGTGTATATATATATTTATATGTGTGTACAAATGTATTTATATGTGTGTACATATGTATTTATATGTGTGTATATATGAATTTACAGACGTATATACACATAGAAACACATAAATACATATGTATTCATATAAAGACATATATAAAAGTGCATTGGAGCCCTGCAGTTAAGTAGATGAAAACATGTAAAAACATATTTATGCAATATTCATATTTAATAAAGGTTTTAACTATGTATTTACTGTTAATATTTCACATTTTAAGGTCCTGCACATAGTAGAATATGTTCTATGTATTTATAAATAGATATTCCTATATATATTTGTATATATTTATACCTATATATAATCATTTGTGTGCGTGTATATATATACAGTATATATATATATATATATATATATATATATATATATATATATATATATATATATATATATATATATATATATATATATATATTGTACAAAAACACCACTAGATATATATATATATATGTGTATTTATGAATAAATAGAACATATTCTGTTATGTGAAGAACATTGGAATGTGAAATATTCATATTTTCATGTCGGATTAGCAGATTTGAGAATAACCGATTTTTTCCACTTTGTTTGCCCCATTGGCTTCTATGGGAGAATACGTTATCTAGCTCGGGATATTCTGAGTTTGGCTTTTTGCATGTGTCGGGTTAGCACACGATCGGAAACAATTTACTTTCAACTTGTAATATGAGCGCTACCCGATGTGTGCAAAAAACGTACATTGAACGGAGTTAGCGCTCGAGCGGGAGCGTTAAATACAGATCCACTTGCAATCTGGCCCTCAGTATGCTCTCATGGAAAGGAGCTAAGTTTCAATATAGGTTGCTAAGAGAGAGGCATATATTTGACATTTGATAATAATAATTTCATAAATAAACTAATTTTAAAAAAGTTTCCAGTTTACTTTCATTATAAAATTAAAAATGGTCGGTGTCTCAAGCACTACATAACAGGAAATAGTGCTGCCATCTAGTGCTCTTGCTAATGTATAACATTAGTACTACATAATAGGAAATAGTGCTGCCATCTAGTGTTCTTGCAAATGTATAACATTAGTACTACATATCAGGAAATAGTGCTGCCATCTAGTGCTCTTGCTAATGTATAACATTAGTACTACATAACAGGAAATAGTGCTGCCATCTAGTGCTCTTGCTAATGTATAACATTAGTACTACATAACAGGAAATAGTGCTGCCATCTAGTGCTCTTGCTAATGTATAACATTAGTACTACATATCAGGAAATAGTGCTGCCATCTAGTGTTCTTGCAAATGTATAACATTAGTACTACATATCAGGAAATAGTGCTGCCATCTAGTGCTCTTGCTAATGTATAACATTAGTACTACATATCAGGAAATAGTGCTGCCATCTAGTGCTCTTGCTAATGTATAACATTAGTACTACATATCAGGAAATAGTGCTGCCATCTAGTGCTCTTGCTAATGTATAACATTAGTACTACATAACAGGAAATAGTGCTGCCATCTAGTGCTCTTGCTAATGTATAACATTAGTACTACATAACAGGAAATAGTGCTGCCATCTAGTGCTCTTGCTAATGTATAACATTAGTACTACATATCAGGAAATAGTGCTGCCATCTAGTGCTCTTGCAAATGTATAACATTAGTACTACATATCAGGAAATAGTGCTGCCATCTAGTGCTCTTGCTAATGTATAACATTAGTACTACATATCAGGAAATAGTGCTGCCCTCTAGCGCTCTTGCTAATGTATAACAGTACTACATGACAGGAAATAGTGCTGCCATCTAGTGCTCTTGCTAATGTATAACATTAGTACTACATAACAGGAAATAGTGCTGCCATCTAGTGCTCTTGCTAATGTATAACATTAGTACTACATATCAGGAAATAGTGCTGCCATCTAGTGCTCTTGCTAATGTATAACATTAGTACTACATAACAGGAAATAGTGCTGCCATCTAGTGCTCTTGCTAATGTATAACATTAGTACTACATAACAGGAAATAGTGCTGCCATCTAGTGCTCTTGCTAATGTATAACATTAGTACTACATATCAGGAAATAGTGCTGCCATCTAGTGCTCTTGCAAATGTATAACATTAGTACTACATATCAGGAAATAGTGCTGCCATCTAGTGCTCTTGCAAATGGGTAACATTATTGCAAAACTGGTGCCATATAGTGATCCAGACACGTGCTTACTCATGGGCTTACATCCCTGCTTTTCAACAAAGATATCAAAAGAATGAAGAAAATGTGATAATAGAAGTAAATTAGAAAGTTGTTTAAAATTGCTGCTCTATCTGAATCATGAAAGTTTAATTTTAATGTTTCATGTTCCTTTAAAAGACAGTTTAATATTAAAGGAGCTTAATATAGCCAGTAATAATGTCCTTTCACTAATTTTTAAAATTCTCTAAACGTTCTATTTAGAATCACAGGGGATTTCATGGGAGACACCAGCTGACGAAACAGAATCTCCAGAATACGGTGTATTGAGAACGTGTAACTCATCTGGAGTATCAAGGACAAGTGATAGCCATGATGTATTGAGGACATGCAACTCTGGACTAAATACATCTAGCACATCAGGAGTATGGAGGGAAAGCAATAGTGTGCGGGGCATAAACAATAACCTTTGTGGACTGTCGATAAATGAGGACTATGGTGTACTGAAGACACAAAGAACCATTAACCACATCAAACTGACTTTTAATGACTTTGTCCTTCATAAAATGCTGGGAAAGGGCAGCTTCGGAAAGGTACGTCTTGACATCTATAGTAAATACTGTGTGTAAATGTACTTACCCATATTAAAAAGGAGAGTGTCTTGTCCAACCCATTTTATTTATTTTTCTACTTTCAAGATAAAGGCTTAGGGCTCGATGATCTAAAGGCAAGATTATTAAAGGGATATATGTGTGTGTGTGTATGTTTCATGGACAAAAATATTGGCACCCCTTCATTTTTGTTAGATAATGCACCACTTCGACCAGAAAATTGTTGCAAATACAAATGTTTAGTCATTCTCATGTTTATTTCTTTTGTTTGTATTGGTATGACACAAAAAAGTGGAGAAAAAAAAAACAAATCTGACACATTCCACGCAAAACTCCAAAAATAGACTGGACAAAATTATTGGAACCTCAATTTAATATTTGGTGGCACACCACTTGGAAAAAATAACTGAAATCAATTGCTTCCTGTAACCATCAATGAGTTTCTTACCCCTCTCTATTGGAATTTTGGACCACTCTTCTTTTGCCAACTGCTCCAGGTCTCTCAACTTGGAAGGCTTCCTTTACCCAACTGTTGTTTTGAGATCTCTCCACAGGTGCTCTGTGGGATTGAGATCTGGACTTATTGCTGGCCAGTTTAGTACTCTCCAGTGCTTTGTCTTAAACCATTTCTGGGTGCTTTTTTATGTGTGCTTTGGACTGCTGTAAGACCCATGACCTCTGACGGAGACCCAACTTTCTGACACTGGGCCCTACATTGCACCACAGAATTCTTTGGTAGTCTTCAGATTTCAAAATGCCATGCACACAGTCAAGACATCCAGTGCCTGAATCAGCAAAGCAACCCCAAAACATCAGTGAACCTCCACCATGTTTGACTGTACGGACTGTATTCTTTTCTTTAAAAGCCTAATTTCTTTTTCTGAAAACAGTAGAGTGATGTGCTTTACCAAAAAGCTGTAATTTTGTTTAGTCTGTCAACAGCACATTCTCCAAAAAGGATTTTGGCTTCCTCAGGTAAGTTTTGTCAAACTCCAATCTGGCTTTTTTATGTTTCTGTGTCAGTAGTGGGGTCCTCCTGGGTCTCCTATCATAGCTTCCCTTTTCATTCAGATGGCGACGTATAGTGCTAGCTGACACATTTGTACCGAGGTTCTTTATCCATCATTCGAACAATCCTTTGTTGCAATCTTTGATAATTTTTTCTCTTTCGTCCACGTCCAGGGAGACAAACTACAGTGCCATGGGCTGTAAACTTCTTGACAATGTTGCGCACAGTGGAAACAGGAACATTAAGAGATGGACTTGTAACCTTGAGATTGTCCATGCTTTTCCACAATTTTTGTTCTCAAATCGTCAGACAGTTCTTTGCTGCTCTTTCTCTTCTCCATGTTCAGTGTGGCACACAGAGACACACAACAGAAAGGTTGAGTCAATTTTTCACCATTTTAACTGGTTGCCGGTGTGATTTCTATATTGTCAGCACCTGTTAATTGATACAGTTGAGTTGAATTACAAATTACAGGAGCATCACAAACTAGGAATGCAATTATTTCTTACAATTTCGAGAAGGTACCAATAATTTTGTCCAGTCAATTTTTGGAGTTTCGCGTGGAATGTGTCAGATTTGGCTTTTTCTCTCCACTTTTTTTGTGTCATACCAATAAAAACAAAATAAATAAACATGAGAATGCTTAAACATTTGTTATTGCAAGAATTTTCTTGGCGAAGTGGTGCAATATCTGACAGAAATGCAGGGGTGCCAATATTTTTGGCCATGACTGTATATATACATACAGTATATATATATATATATATATATATATATATATATATATATATATATATATATATATATATATATATATACTGTATATGTATATATATATATATGTGTGTGTATTTATATAAATATATATATGTATATATACACGCGCGCACACACACATATATATATACATACAAACATACACACATTTTAACTGGTTGCCGGTGTGATTTCTATATTGTCAGCACCTTTTAATTGATACAGGTGAGTTTAATTACACATTACAGGAGCATCACAAACTAGGAATGCAATTATTTCTTACAATTTCGAGAAGGTACCAATAATTTTGTCCAGTCAATTTTTGGAGTTTCGCGTGGAATGTGTCAGATTTGGCTTTTTCTCTCCACTTTTTTTGTGTCATACCAATAAAAACAAAATAAATAAACATGAGAATGCTTAAACATTTGTTATTGAAAGAATTTTCTTGGCGAAGTGGTGCAATATCTGACAGAAATGCAGGGGTGCCAATATTTTTGGCCATGACTGTATATATACATACAGTATATATATATATATATATATATATATAGTAAAGCAGTTATGGATCCCACGGACGGACTCCGTGTTGCAGCAAGGACCCAAGAAAAGCAGGCACACAGGTTTTTTCATAAACACTCCGGTTTATTTGCAAAGTTGATAACCAAACGTTTCGGCTCACACACGAGCCTTTGTCAATGGTGTACAAAACCAAATGTGGAAAACTAGAGCACAAACTAACCTTAAATACCCACCCAGCCCAAGTGATAGACCAATCAGCTTACCCGCCAGCGCACCCGCACAGTACATTTGTGTATGTTTGGTCTCCATGGTTACGCATGTTTCCATGGTTACACACAGGACGGCGGTAACGTGATGACGTCACGTGACGCCCACATTGAGCCCGGCAATAAGCTGTTTAGGTCTGTGTGAGTGGGTGTGCCGCTGTCACTCTCTCTGATTGGTCTATCACTTGGGCTGGGTGGGTATTTAAGGTTAGTTTGTGCTCTAGTTTTCCACATTTGGTTTTGTACACCATTGACAAAGGCTCGTGTGTGAGCCGAAACGTTTGGTTATCAACTTTGCAAATAAACCGGAGTGTTTATGAAAAAACCTGTGTGCCTGCTTTTCTTGGGTCCTTGCTGCAACACGGAGTCCGTCCGTGGGATCCATAACTGCTTTACTGTTTGTCTCTCCCTAGTGTGAGCACCAGGTAGCTGACATACTCGTGAGTGCCGTTCACCTCTGCAATTTTATATATATATATATATATATATATATATATATATATAGATATATATATATAGATATATATATATAGATATATATATACTGTATATGTATATATATATAGATATATATGTGTGTGTATTTATATAAATATATATATGTATATATACACGCCCGCACACACACATATATATATATATATATACATACAAACACACACACATTATATATATATATATATGTGTGTGTGTGTGCATATATATATAGTGACGTGCAGTGAGGTCAGAGGCTGGTGAGGCACTAGATATGATACGATGGAGAAACACATGTACAGAGGGCCGCAAGTACCCCCAACAGGGCAGGTTTAAATGATAGCTGAACCAGTGCACAGGTGACATAATCAGGTGATGGGTGAGAGCAAGTTAGTAACCACTGAGTTACTGATCAGCTGATTACTTTGCCTGTGCACTGATTCAGCTATAATGAAAACCTGGCCTGTTGGGGGTACTTGAGACCATTGTTGCGAAAGACTGCACTAAAGCACCAGCTCATCGGAAATGTATTGATTACCTGGAGAATAAAGCACACATATTTTGCTCACTGACACCCACACACACTCTGCTCACATACACACTCACACAATTCTGTGGCACAGTGCCAGTTACTAAGCAATTAGAATGATACACAATCTCTTCTCTACTCACTACTGTATTGTAAAAATAGAAATAATTTACCATACACATTTTACACAAAGGACAAGTTATCAATACTGCCAACACAGCTGCTGCTGCAATATGGTGTTCAAGAAACGCACGTGCACATCCCACAAAGGATACCAAAAGAAAGAAGTACATAATAATAAAAGTAAAATAGAAAGTTTATTTATTTATTTTTTGTGTGCAATTTCTATCTGAATGATGGAAATGTAATTATCACTTTCATGTTCCTTTCAAAAACTAATTTGATTTGCTGACATGGGGCCAGTAACAGTTAATGCTAATTCTCAAAATATAAATAACTAGAAAAGTCTATTAAAATAGCATGCTCTACCTCAATCATGAAAGTTTAATTTTAAATGTCTCCCTTTGACTATGTGTTTAACCAGTTACTTTACAGTGGCATTATTTCTAAAAACATTAAACAACTGCAATAATTATACATATATTTTAAATGACTCATCTCCTTTTTATTAATATAAACTTGTATAAAAGCAGCACATATTAAAAACACAATGCAACAGCTTTCAATTGATTTGTGAATTACAAGTTAACAGCAGTCTTTAAATAAATGGAGACACAGAGAAAAATAAAAATAGATACTGCATCCTCTGACTGAACAGACATAACATATATGGTGTTTGTACCTAATTAAATCAAATAACCATGAAAAAGGGAGGCTTAGCAATATTCAATATCAAAAACTTTAATTTAAATAATGTGGACACTGCACACTTAACTTCAAACTCTGGGTTTTAAATTATGGATTTAAATTTGAATTGACCCTTTGACTTCCTGTCAGTATTGAGTTATGCTCACTTACTGTCCCCCCCTGTTAATGAGCTGTATCTGAACACAATGTGTGAATCACAAGAGATGTAGAATACTTCATTACTCTTCTGCTTGGGTTATGCTCACTTACTGTCCCCCTGTTAATGAGCTGTGTCTGAACACAATTTGTGAATCACAAGAAATCTAGAATACTACTTTACTCTTCTGCTTGGTGTCATCTGTTCTTAGGTTACCTCAGCTTCCAGTTGTGTCACATGACCCTGCTCACTGCATCCTTCACTTGCTAGGAGGCATCAAGAGGGGTGTCTCCTATTGGTCCCAATTTTTGCTGCTAATATATTGACAGAACACAGGTGGCGCTGCAGCACAGCTTTTCCTTTGACCCATGGTCTGCAATGGAGAGAAGAGTTCCTGTACCTGCCTCTCCATAGCATTACATGGGGGAAAATATTTTTTTTTTTACTTTTTTTTTTTGTTTTAATTAAAATTTAATTAAGCTTTGGCCACATATGGCAGGTAGTGATGTCCCGAACTGTTCGCCCGCGAACGGTTCACAGCGAACATAGCTTGTTCGCGTTCGCTGCTGCGGGCGATTGCATTGCACTTCTTAACATAATTTTAATATTAAAATCTAAAATTTTTAAATATTTTGCTAGTGTAATCTAACTTAATTTTCTATCAGGCCTGTGTTTTTGTCACTTACACAGCATACTGTGTTAAATTGCTGCCCTACCTACCATCCACAACTCATATCTGCCAGCCTGTGTGCCAGGCCCAACTAGCCAATTAGTGGCAATAATCATAATTCTTGTAACAGTATCAAAAAAATTAAAAATCATAATTTTTTGTACTTCAAATATTCAGTCTACTAGTGCCATTGAATTGCAGTTTCCTCCTGCCTGGCAGCCTGTGTGCCAGGCACAAACTAGCCAATTAGTGCCACCAATCCTAGTTTTTGTAAAAGTATTGTTAATCTTTAAAATTCCAAATTGATCACTTGTGATTCCTCAGTTTGCTCGTGCCATTGAATTGCACTTTCCTACTGCCTGCCAGCGTGTTTTCCATGCCCAACTAGCCAATTAGTGGAACCAATCATAATTCTTGTAACAGTATATAAAAAAATAAAAATCATAATTTTTTGGACTGCAAATATTCAGTCTCCTAGTGCCTTTGAATTGCATTTACCTCCTGCCTGCCAGCCTTTTGTGCCAGGCCGTCTAGCCAACTATTTACACCAATCATAATTGTTGTCACAGTATAGTTACTAATTAAAATTAAAAAAATTTTGATTGTTGATCTTAATCCTCAGTTTGCTCGTGCCATTGAATTGCACTTTTCTACTGCCTTCCAAGCCTGTGTGCCAGGCCTACTTTCAAAATATTTACACCAATCATATTTGTTGTCACAGTATTCTTAATAATTAAAAATTAAAATTTTTGGTAATATTTGTTCTGAATCCTCAGTTTGCTCGTGCCATTGAATTGCACTTTCCTCCTGCCTTGCAGCCTGCTGTGTGCCAGGCCCACCTAGCCAATTATTGCCAGCAATCATATTTCTTTTAACAGTATTGCAAAAATTGTCAATCATCACTGTTTTGACTGTCAGTATTCAGTCTCCTAGTGTCCTTGCACGTTATTGCAAACAATTTGGGAATGTTAGTTGATTTAGGCCCATTATGGGTTAAAAGCAGACTCTGCATAAACTATGTAATTTTCCATGGGAGTTTTGCCAGGGATCCCCCTCCAGCATGCCACAGTCCAGGTGTTAGTACCCTTGAAACAACTTTTCCATCACTATTGTGGCCAGAAAGAGTCCTTGTAGGTTTTAAAGTTCGCCTGCCTATTGAAGTCAATGGCGGTTCGCGCGGTTCGCGAACAATACCGGAAGTTCGAGTCCGCCGTTCGTGAACCGAAAATTTTAGGTTCGCAACATCACTAATGGCAGGGTAGGCACTGCCTCCCCTGCCTCTTATGAGTGCACATCCCATATATATAATGTGTGTTTGTGTGTGCTTGTGTATAAATATAAATATAAATATATACAGCAACATTTAAAATTAGGTGGAGGTAAAAGGTGAGATTAAAATCCTCCACTACACACACATTCATTCAAAGGTTTTCTGTGGGAAAAACAAGCCTTCTGGCCTGTCTAGATTTGTTAATGAACTACACAATGAGTTATTCTCTCTCTCTCTCTCTCACTCTCACTCACTCTCTCTCTCTCTCACACTCTCTCTCACACTCACTCTCTCTCTCTCTCACACACTCTCTCTCTCTCTCTCTCTCTCACACACACTCTCTCACACTCACTCACTCACTATATATATATATATATAGTGCCTCTGATGAAGCGCATGTGCGCATGCACGAAACGCGTCAGGTGTCATCCTGGTTATCTACCTTGTACCTGGCAATGTTGCTGAATAAATACAGACATAACAAGTTTTGAGCCTCCAGTTTTTACTTCTTCCTCCTTGGGAAATTGAGTATAATATATATATATATATATATATATATATATAGTCGCACTCTCTGGATTTTAAACACAGCAACTTTTATCCTGTGACGTTTCGGGGTATTCAGGTCTGAGGAAGGGGTGAATGCCCCAAAATGTCACACAATTTGAAGTGATTTTTTGAGCTCCATCAGCTTAGCGTTTAATCTTTATCTGACATTAATTGTACTGCACGCCCCCATAGACGTTTTTTATGTGAGGAAATGATCACACCTGCACTATCTGACATGCAGATTTTAGCATGCACTAGACTAGGCTTCACTTGTAATCTAGTTATACATTTTTAATTGTATATTAACCCCTTCAGGATGGACCAATCCATCCAAGTTCCAGTTGTAAACAAAAAAAGTGAAATAAAGCACATGATCGTCACTGCGATCATGTGCTTCAAAAACGGTGCTGATTGACTCCTGCATATCTGCCTGCATTGCTAAGCACTTCCCCCAGTCAGATTAACCACCATTTAGTTTTAGTACGGAGTAGAATGCCGCAAAAGTTAGGACGTTCCATGCCATCCTAAAGGTGTTTAAGCCCATCGCTTTTAAGATGGCATGGAACATCCTAATGGCGTCAAGTAGTTAAAACACATTCTATATCAATAGTACTGCAATGTTATATCACTGGTTTTATAAGTTGAAAGTAAAAATTTAGTGCAAGAGAAAAACACTCAGGTGCTCTAACATCTGGAGGTTGGACATTGTGACCACGTTAACTCCATATCCCCATGGACTTCTAAGGGGCTTGCTAAAAAAGCCTTTTCTTTCTTTTGCTCGAATGCTAACCCGAAGGTGCACTAGGACAACTGTGCTAATACCAAAGGTACATTAGGACAACGCTGCTAAACCCAAAAATGCTTTAGGAATACTTGAAATATCTATGTTCTTCACTTCTTTTTTTTAAATACATATTTGTTTATAGGTATACTAGGGTTAAAGCCTGTGTATATGGGCCAAAATGTTTAAGGAAAGAAATATTCCTATCCATCTATCCCTATATCTCTATCCCTCTATTCATCTATCCCTCTATCTCTATCCCTATCCCTCTATCCCTATCCCTCTATCCCTATCCCTCTATCCTTAACCCTCTATCCATCTATCTCTATCCTTCTATCCCTATCTCTTTCCCTCTATCCCTATCCCTCTATCGGATCCCTTTCCTTCTATCCCTATTCCTCTATCCCTCTATCTCTATCCCTCTATCCCTGTCCCTCTATCCATATCCCTTTATCCATCTATCCCTCTATCCCTATCCCTCTATCCATCTATCTCTATCCTTCTATCCCTATCTTTTTCCCTATATCCCTATCCCTCTATCCCTATCCTTCTATCCCTATTCCTCTATCCATCTATCCCTCTATCTCTATCCCTCTATCCCTATCCCTCTATCCCTATATCCATCTATCTCTATCCCTCTATCCCTATCTCTCTATCCCTATATCTCTATCACTCTATTCCTATCCCTCTATCCCTATCCCTTTATCCCTCTATCTCTATCACTCTATTCCTATCCCTCTATCCCTATCCCTTTATTCATCTATCTCTATCCCTCTATCCCTATCTCTCTATTCCTATCCCTCTATCCCTATCCCTTTATCCATCTATCCCTCTATCCCTATCTCTCTATCCCTATATCTCTATCACTCTATTCCTATCCCTCTATCCCTATCCCTCTATCCCTATCCCTTTATTCATCTATCTCTATCCCTTTATCCCTATCTTTCAATTTCTATCCCTCTATCCCTATCCCGTTATCCATCTATCCCTCTATCTCTATCCCTCTATCCCTATCTCTCTATCCCTAGATCTCTATCACTCTATTCCTATCCCTCTATCCCTATCTATCTATCCCTATCCCTTTATCCCTATCCCTTTATCCATCTATCTCTATCCCTCTATCCCTATCTCTCTATCCCTATATCTCTATCACTCTATTCCTATCCCTCAATCCCTATCCCTTTATTCATCTATCCCTCTATCTCTATCCCTATCCCTCTATCCCTAACCCTCTATCCCTATCCCTCTATCCCTATCATCCTATTCCTATCCATCTATCTTTTTCTTTTTCTGCAGTGTAGGATCCCCCTAACCCTCCAACCTCCCTGATCCCCCCCTCAAACAGCTGTCTAACCCTCTCCCCTCTAACTATTACCACCATCTTAGGTACTGACAGCTGTCTGCCAGTACCTATAAACCCTTTTTTTTTAAATTTTTTTAAAAAAAAATTATTTATTTTTTCTGTAGTGTAGCGGTCCCACCACCTTCCCCGCTCCCGCGATCACCATTTATCCCCCCTGCGCCCCCAAACTCCTATTCTCTAGTGTATCTGCCCCATTCCTCCCTCTTCCTTTAAAAAAATTGTTTCTGTAGCATAGGGCCCTTCCACTCCCTCCCCTTCCCTCCCACCTCCTCTCCTTCCCGCCCACCGCCTCCAGCCAACACCTCCCACCGGCACCAGCAGAAGATCGTTACAGATGGTGGCACACACATTGTCACCATCTGTAATGATCAGGCATCTGCCCTCATATGGAGGCGCATGCCTGGAGCTTCAGGCTATAAATATATATCTATAGCAATATGTTTATATGAATATATATACAGTTATAGATCTATATTGTGTTATTTATATATATTTATATATATATATATATATATATACAGTATATATATATATATATATATATATATATATATATATATATATATATATATATATATATATATATATTTAAAGCAAACTACATAGTTATTTTTTAAAAAACAAACAAATGTAAAAACATATTAAAATTGTCAAAAAATTAAACATATTGCATATAGTGATGTCGCGAATCGTTCGCTGGCGTGTTCGCGTTCGCCCCCTATTCGTCATCATTGAGTAAACTTTGACCCTGTACCTCACAGTCAGCAGACACATTCCAGCCAATCAGCAGCAGACCCTCCCTCCCAGACCCTCCCACCTCCTGGACAGCATCCATTTTAGATTCATTCGGAAGCTGCATTCTTAGTGAGAGGAGGGACAGTGTAGCTGCTGCTGATTTAATAGGGAAATCGATAGCTAGGCTAGTGTATTCAGTGTCCACTACAGTCCTGAAGGACTCATCTGATCTCTGCTGTAAGGACAGCACCCCAAAAAGCCCTTTTTAGGGCTAGAACATCAGTCTGCTTTTTTTTTTTTTTTTTCCTGTGTAATCTAATTGCAGTTGCCTGCCTGCCAGCGTGTGTGTCAGGCTCACAGCGTATACTGTGCCCACTTGCCCAGTGCCACCACTCATATCTGGTGTGGCAGGTGGTGGGGGTTGGTCTGTGTGGGGGGAAGCTACACTACAGAAAGAAAAAAAAAAAAAAAAAAAAAAAAAAACTACTTTTTTTTGCAAACTGGGTACTGGCAGACAGCTGCCAGTACCCAAGATGGCCGCCAATAAGGCAGATGGGGAGGGTTAGAGAGTTGTTTTGGGGGGGATCAGGGAGGTTGGGGCTAAGGGGGGATGCTACACCACAGCATATGTAAATATGCTAAATAAATTAATTTAAAAACCTTTTATTTTAGTACTGGCAGACTTTCTGCCAGTACTTAAGATGGCGGGGACAATTGTGGGGTGGGGGAGGGAAGGGAGCTGTTTGGGAGGGATCAGGGGGTCTGATGTGTAAGGTGGGAGGCTGATCTCTACACTAAAGCTAAAATTAACCCTGCAAGCTCCCTACAAACTACCTAATTAACCCCATTCACTGCTAGCCATAATACACGTGTGATGCGCAGCAGCATTTAGCAGACTTCTAATTACCAGAAAGCAACGTCAAAGTCATATATGTCTGCTATTTCTGAACAAAGGGGATCCCAGAGAAGCATTTACAACCATTTGTGCCATAATTGCACAAGCTGTTTGTAAATAATTTCAGTGAGAAACCTAGAATTTGCGAAAAAATTTAAGTTTTTTTTAAATTTGATTGCATTTGGCGGTGAAATGGTGGCATTAAATATACCAAAATGGGCCTAGATCAATACTTTTGGTTGTCTACTACACTACACTTAAGCTAAAATTAACTCTACAAGCTCCCTACATGCTCCCTAATTAACCCCTTCACTACTGGGCATAAAACACGTGTGGTGCGCAGTGGCATTTAGCAGCCTTCTAATTACCAAAAAGCAACGCCAAAGCCATATAAGTCTGCTATTTCTGAACAAAGGGGATCCCAGAGAAGCATTTACAACCATTTATGCCATAATTGCATAAGTTGTTTGTAAATAATTTCTGTGAGAAACCTAAAGTTTGTGAAAAAGTGAACAATTTTTTTTTATTTGATCGCATTTGGCGGTGAAATGGTGGCATGAAATATACCAAAATGGGTCTAGATCAATACTTTGGGATGTCTTCTAAAAAAATATATATATATACATGTCAAGGGATATTCAGGTATTCCTGACAGATATCAGGGTTCCAATGTAACTAGCGCTCATTTTGAAAAAAAGTGGTTTTGAAATAGCAAAGTGCTTCTTGTATTTATTTCCCTATAACTTGCAAAAAAAGCAAAGAACATGTAAACATTGGGTATTTCTAAACTCAGGACAAAATTTTGAAACTATTTAGATGTTGTACCCACTGCGGGAGTTTGGTCTGTCACTGTGAAGCGGGCGTTACCCTTACACTACCTGATCGATACAACATCATACCTGATGTTTTAAAGCACGTTATTCCAAACAATTTAGGAATGTTAGGTGATTTAGGCCCTTTATGGATTAAAACCAGACTCTGCATCAACTATGTAATTTTCCATGGGAGTTTTGCCATGGATCCCCCTCCGGCATGCCACAGTCCAGGTGTTAGTCCCCTTGAAACAACTTTTCCATCACTATTGTGGCCAGAAAGAGTCCCTGTGGGTTTTAAAATTCGCCTGCCTATTGAAGTCTATGGCGGTTCGCCCGTTCGCGAACATTTGCGGAAGTTCGCGTTCGCCGTTCGCGAAACGAAAATTTTATGTTCGCAACATCACTATTTTGCATATTTCAAGGTATTTGACTGTGAAGGGCTCAAAGGTATGTTAATATTTGTTTGTAAGTGTGCACAAACATATTTTCACATATATACACATAAATACACATATATAGATATGTATACATATACGCATACAAATATTTAGACATATTTGAGCCCTTAACGGTCAAACACCCTTTTTAACCCTTTGAAAACATTGAAATAATTATATATGAGTGTAATACTTTTTTATATGCTTTACATGTGTTTTGTGTAAGTTTTATTTTAACCCTAACACTTTACTTCAGGTTTCAGGTTGCACTAATTCTTCTAGTTCTATTTTGGGTTCCGCTCAACCGCAAGCAATATCTTTCAAATTATGAGCGATATTTAGCGCTGTTGTGATCTCCATTGAAAGTATAGGGCAATCTTTAAATGAGACTGGAGTAATTCCTACAGATTACATATCCTGGAACCTGCAACATGATACACAGTGATTGCTTGATTGTGTATATACATGTTGCTCATGAGCTTTATAAAATGCTTATTCTGCCTCCTATCCTCAAGTAGTTTAGCACAGTGCTGTTGTGATGATTTCATAAGATTTAGGATTATGACATGTGCAGTGTAATTAGCCTTGTGAAACTGATTTAGGACAAATACAGAGTATTATTATTACACAGTATTATATGAATAAAGCCCCACCTATTGTCCTGCAGTTTACAGCATTTTCACAAACTCTACATATTGTCCCTTCTTCCTTAGTTCCATTCTTAATCTTGTCACTGTTTTTTTGAAAGAAACCTTGGTCTCCGAAAATCCCCATCCATAATCACCCACACTACACCCCCATAACATCTATTATATATTTTTATATATTTTTCGCTTTAAGCACCATATATAATATACTGTTTGCCTGTTGCCTATATAGTCTACTTATTGGACTCCATGTATTGAGCAGCAAAAGCTGCTATGGAGCTCTTGTGGAGCAAGGTTATCCATCCGCTGCTTCTTACCATCTCCGCTACCTCTAAACTGGTGGATAGAAATCACATGGAACACGTTTGTTTGGGGGGACTGACAGGCCCTCAAATGAGTGTGTAATGGTACATACGGGCAGTGGATGTACAGTGCCCATTGCCTGTTCGATGCAAAACCGGATGGACAAGTTCTGAAGTTGACAAACCTTGTCCGCACTGGCTTAGTACATGGGGGCCCATAGTCTTCCAATTCCATACATTGTCATGAATGAACTTATGATGCCATCAGAGATTAATAAATATAGTATAAGTCAAGTGTTGTCTAAAGGATTAAAGTTTTTAATAAATAATTTCTAATCCAACATTTATAAAGC